>NC_053426.1:45755132-45899154 GCF_007990345.1 Gossypium hirsutum | reverse complement strand
CTTACATGTCAAATTAGCCAAATTAAAGCATAGTGGCTGGCCATGCTATGGGTGGAAACATGTCACCAACATGTTATGCTAGTGATGTATGCTAAGAAAATAAATAAAGAGCATGATAATTAAACAATGAAAAGGAAGGGTGATGAAAAAAAATGGTCTCATCCATACCCCCCTTGTTGCCGTGAGTTGAGGAAAGAAAACAAAAAAAAAATGTGTTCATTCTTGAACACCTTTGGCCGAATAGAGGAAAGAAAGGAAGGGGAAGAGCTTGAGAAAATCGGCTATGGTGGTTTGCTAGACTAAGGTATGTGTGATGTTGTTCTTGAGATGCATTCATATTTTAGTAGTTGACTTGAGTTCTAAAAACCCATGGTTCAATTTTGTGGATTGATGATGATTTTGTGTTTTGCCATTGATGAGTGCTTGAGCTTTTTGATAGTTGTTGATGAAAAGTGAAAGATATGTTAAAGATTAATATGTTAAATTAAGGCTTGGTAAGCTAGCTATTAAGGTGAAATGCTAATGTTAGTATTTGATTTGGTAATAATCTGTTTGGGGACAGCAGCAGTAAGGTGATTTTGGAAAATCGCCATAATTTGTAGGAGTTGAATTAGAAGCTGAGTGAATTATGCCATTAAAGCTTGAAGAGTCTATTTTCTTACAAAAGAAACTATAAAAACAAAAGAGTTACCGATCTTGAGATATTTGAAGTATTGTGGGGCTGAGTCAAAATGACTACTAGATTCCCTGTTCTGTTTTAGGAAATCATTATAATTGTACAAAAATGATTATAGATAAAATTTATATGCTTAGACTCCTTAATGAGTCTAGTTTCAAATGAGATCAAATACAACACATTTTGAATTCTGTAAAATGAGAAATTTGATTCGTAGTGAAGAGTGGTCAGAATAGTCAAACAGTGAAACAGGGGAAACTTTAAGAAAAATCTGGTATTGATTGGCCAAGCCAAAAATTCTGAAAATTTTATGGATGGAAGATATACGAGTCTATATTCAGGGAAAATTAACGGGTAGTGATTTGGAGTTTTGTAGCTCCAGTTATAAACAATTTAGCGACTACTGCTCAGGAAAACAGCTCGTAGTGAATATGTGATTTTGTTGTCAACATAATGAAAATTTGCCAATGAGTTATTTATTGACTATTATAAAGCTTACTATAATCTATGTGTGTGAAGGTCAAATCAATATATATATTATTCTGAAAGTAATACTTGAATAGTCGATTAATGACTATTTTAAATTTTGTTGAACTTAAGCTCAAGAGCAAAAGGGAACTAGATCCGATAAAGGCAAAGAAAAGATCACTGAGTAGTCGAGTTGGAACCGTCTTACCCAACACAAGGTAAGTCATTAAGCATGTAGTTGGTATTATTTCAAATGGTCATAATGTTTATGTATTGATGCTGAATGGAATGAATAAATATACATATATATATATGCATGTACGTATGTGATGATGAAATTGATGAATGAAAAGAAAAGAGGTAAGATGTACTGAGTTGTTGATCTCGGCACTAAACGTGCGGGTATAACCATTTATGACCATGAGATTGGCGCTAAGTGCGCGGGATTAAATTGTACAGGACTAAGTGTGCGATTTGACTATGTTGCACTAAGTGTGCGAAATGAATATGATGCACTAAGTGTGCGAATTGACCATGCGGCACTAAGTGTGCGAGTTTGACTATGTAGCACTAAGTGTGCGATTTGATTACGTAGCACTAAGTGTGCGAGTTGATTATATAGCACTGAGTGTGCGGACTCAATATACATTCGTGAATCATTATGGACACTATGTGTGCGACACTATTGAGTCGATCGCGGACAGCTGATCGGGTAAGTGTCTTGAGTACATGGCTAATAGGTGCTATGCTTATACTTGGTGTTGAGCTCGGTAAGTTTGAACCTATGTGACAACTATACTTGAAGTCACGTACATAAAATTTATCGTAGGATGGGTGAAAGGCCGTTTAGTCGTTTGATTGTAACGAAAATAAATTGATTTATGAAAATGCTTCAATGTCCTATTGATGAGTATATGGAATGTGAATGCATGAATTGATATGAAATTGAATCGATAGGTTGGAGGAACTATGGTATGGTTCGGAATGGATGGAGTAATTAGCCTCGTTCCATTTTGTTTTCTCTTGTGATAATGTTATTGATGGATGGTAGTGCATAGCTTATGACTTACTGAGTTATAAACTCACTCGGTGTTTCCTTGTCACCTATTCTAGGTTTCTTGGACACATCTCTTTTTGCGTGATCGGGCCGTCATCGAAGTCATCACACCGGATAGCAAGTTTTGGTACTTTCTTCTTCGTTGGCTTAGAAGAACATTTTGGCATGTATAAGCTATTACGTTGTGTTTGAACTTTGGCATGTAAACTTTAAGCCATGCGAAAATGGCACGAATGTTCGATTGAGTTGGATCAAGGGTAGGCATGAAATGGACCTAGTTACTTTCGTAACAGATGCTGGCAGCAGCAGTGTCATGAGATTGAAAAATCACTAAAATAGTAGGAGTGGAATTAATTGATGAATAAATTATGTAATCGAAGCTCGATGAGTCTGTTTTCATGAGGAAGTAACGAAAGAATCATATGGGCATATATTAAGAGATAATCAGATTTTTGCGGGAGAGGGCCAGAACGGTTTCTGGATTCCCTGCTCCGACTTTGGAAATTCATTATAAATTAACCAGAGATAATTAGGGGTCGTACCATATATGTATAGATTCCTCTCTGAGTCTAGTTTTCATAGAAACAAACGGCATCAGTATTGAAGCCCCGTGCAGGGAGATATCGAAGTCGTAATGGGCAAAGGTCAGTGTAGTCGACCCCTGCAACATGGGAGACTTTGACTAATAAACTGTACTAATTGGCCCGACCAAAAATTCTAGAAAAAAATACATAGATGGGCACATGAGTCTAGTTTCTGGGAAAAATTACGAAACTGATTTTCAAGTTACGAAACTCAAGATATGATTTTTAAAACGACTAGTAGACAGATTGGACAGTGTCTGGAAAATAAATTTTATAAGGGGTTAAAGTCAGTTAACACCTCGTGTTCGACTCCGGTGTCGGTTTCGGGTTCGGGGTGTTACAGTTTGCTTTGCGAGCGATGAATGTGCACTTGTCTGTTCTACCTGACAATGTGTTAGTAGCTGAATTAAAAGCCAAACCATTATTGACTCATCAAATTCGTGAAGCTCAGAAAGTCGATGATGAATTGGTTGCAAAACGAGCTGAGTGTGTTCTGAACAAGGAATCGGAGTTTCAGATTGATGATGATGGTTGTTTGAGGTTTAGAAGTCATTTGTGTGTTCCAAGGAATTCGGAACTCATTTCGATGATTCTGAACGAAGCCCATTGTAGCCGAATGTCAATTCACCCGGGAGCACGAAAATGTACAACGACTTGAAACGTCGGTTTTGGTGGCATGGTATGAAACGAGACATCTCCGACTTTGTTTCGAGATGTTTAATATGTCAACAAGTGAAAGCGGAACATCAAGTGCCTTCAGGGTTACTTCAGCCGATCATGATACCCGAGTGGAAATGGGACCGAGTCACAATGGACTTTGTGTCCGGACTGCCATTGTCCGCAAGTAAGAAGGATGCGATTTGGGTTGTTGTTGATAGGCTGACTAAGTCGGCTCACTTTATCCCCGTGCGTACGGATCTTCCATTAGATAAACTAGCCGAATTGTATGTCTCTCAGATTGTGAGATTACATGGAGTACCTATTTCTATCGTGTCGGATAGAGATCCGAGATTCACCTCACGATTTTGGAAGAAATTGCAAGAAGCTTTGGGTACCAAGCTGCATTTTAGCACCGCTTTTCACCCCCAAACCAATGGTCAATCCGAGCGGATAATTCAAATACTTGAGGATATGTTGAGATGTTGCATCCTCGAGTTCAGTAGTTCATGGGAACGGTATTTACCTTTGATTGAATTCGCTTACAACAATAGTTTTCAATCAAGTATTAAGATGGCACCTTATGAGGCTTTGTACGGTCGTAAATGCCGTACGCCATTGTTTTGGACCGAGCTTGGTGAAAGTAAAATTTTCGGAGTTGATTTGATTAAAGATGCCGAACAAAAAGTAAAGGTAATCCGCGAAAGTCTGAAGGTAGCCACAGATCGTCAAAAATCGTATGCGGATTTAAAACGAAAGGACATTGAATACCAGGTGGGAGATAAAGTGTTTCTTAAAGTGTCACCTTGGAAGAAGGTACTCAGATTTGGCCGTAAAGGCAAGTTGAGCCCGAGATTCATTGGGCCGTACGAAATTTCTGAACGAGTGGGGCCGGTTGCATATAGATTGATTTTGCCCCCTGAACTTGAAAGGATGCACGATGTCTTCCATGTTTCAATGCTTCGACGTTATAGATCCGATCCGTCACATGTGATTAATCCCTCAGAAGTTGAAATTCAATCTGACTTGAGCTATGAAGAAGAACCGATTCGTATCCTAGCTCGTGAAGTGAAAGAGTTGCGAAATAAAAGGGTTCAGTTGGTTAAGGTGTTGTGGCTCAAACACGGGATCGAGGAAGCAACCTGGGAACCCGAGAGCTCGATGAAAGAACGATATCCAAACCTATTTACCGGTAAGATTTTCGAGGACGAAAATTTCTTAAGTGAGGGAGAGTTGTGACAGCCCAAAATTGACCCTAGTCGGGAAGTGGTTTCGGGACCGCTAAACCGAGTCACCGAAAGGTTCGAATGTGATGTTTATTGTCTAGAATATGTAATCATGAATGTGTGAAAATTTCAAGCTTCGATTTAGTCGATTGCATGTGAATTTAGTCAATAGGACTTATATGAGAAAATTTTAAAATGTGATAGGTCAATGCATGAGGACCTATTAGTGCATGTGGAAGAAAAAGGGGACTTGCATGTCAAATTCCCCTCCCTAATATGTAGTGGCCGGCCATGCTATGGGTGGAAACATGTCACCAACATGTTGTGTTAGTGATGTATGGTAAGGAAAATAAAATAATAAGCATGATAATTAAATAATGAAAGGAAGGGTGATGAAAAAAAAAGAAAAAAAATAATAATGGTCTCATGCATACACCCCATTGCCGTGAGCTAAAGGAAGGAAAAGAAAGGTTTTGTTCATCCTTTTTCAACCTCTTTTGACCGAAAATCCTAAGGAAGAGGATTAGGAGGAAGTTTGGCCATGCATGTAACTAGATTGAGGTATGCTTAATGTTATTCTTTGAGATCCATGTATATTTTAAGTTGTAAGTTCAAAATCTACCTAGCCATGGTTCAAACTTTGTTAAATGATGGAGATGACATTCGGCCATGAATGTTACGTTCTTGGTTGGTATTTTGATGTCTTTGGTGATGAGGTAAGGAGATGGTTGACTTTGGGTGTTTAATAAAAGGGTTTGGATGTGAGAGTGTGTGAGAAGTAGAAATGAGGAGTCTTAGCAACTCCATGAAGGTTCGGCCATGGTAGTTTGAGGATTAGAGATTTTATTTCTTGTTAAAAATTTGATGAATCCTAGTGTGTGAAGTGTTTGAACCAACTAAGGATTAATAGATGCATGGGTACAAAGTAGGAAGAATCGGCTACTATGGTTGACACCAATGCCGAATGTAAAGATGTTATAGTAAATAATGTATGTGATTTGAGTTGATAATGTGAAAAAGGATAATTAGATGTATTATAAATGATATAAAGATTTTAGAAATTATTTTGGTTAGGTGTGTGTATGATTAAGTATATTCGGCAATATACTTAAAGTGAGTACTTGATATTATATGGGAGTATGTATATTCGGCCACATGAGTAAATATATATATGATGTTAAATTTGATTATGTATAATGGGCATTAAGATGTGGAACTTAAGAAATGTAGTCATATGTGGAATTACATGATGTTATAGTTGACATTGTACACACATACATCCATTCGGCCATCAACATGAGTAATTAGTGAGGATGGTTGCCGAATATACAAACATACATAAGCATGTGTAATTGAATTATGAATGTTTAACAAGATGGTTAAACTAGTGAATTATTGATTAAGCTCAAGGAGCTAAAGGAGGAGAATCAAGCAAAGGCAAAGAAAGATCACTGAGTAGCCGAGTTGGAACCGTCTTACCCAACACAAGGTAAGTCATTAAGCATGTAGTTGGTATTATTTCAAATGGTCATAATGTTTATGTATTGATGCTGAATGGAATGAATAAATATACATATATATATATATGCATGTACGTATGTGATGATGAAATTGTTGAATGAAAAGAAAAGAGGTAAGATGTACTGAGTTGTTGATCTCAGCACTAAACGTGCGGGTATAACCATTTATGACCATGAGATTGGCGCTAAGTGCGCGGGATTAAATTGTACAGCACTAAGTGTGCGATTTGACTATGTTGCACTAAGTGTGCGAAATGAATATGATGCACTAAGTGTGCGAATTGACCATGCGGCACTAAGTGTGCGAGTTTGACTATGTAGCACTAACTGTGCGATTTGATTACGTAGCACTAAGTGTGCGAGTTGATTATATAGCACTGAGTGTGCGGACTCAATATACATTCGTGAATCATTATGGACACTATGTGTGCGACACTATTGAGTCGATCGCGGACAGCGAATCGGGTAAGTGTCTTGAGTACATGGCTAATAGGTGCGATGCTTATACTTGGTGTTGAGCTCGGTAAGTTTGAACCTATGTGACAAATATACTTGAAGTCACGTACATAAAATTTATCGTAGGATGGGTGAAAGGCCGTTTAGTTGTTTGATTGTAACGAAGATAAATTGATTTATGAAAATGCTTCAATGTCCTATTGATGAGTATATGGAATGTGAATGCATGAATTGATATGAAACTGAATCGATAGGTTGGAGGAACTATGGTATGGTTCGGTATGGATGGAGTAAATTGTCTCGTTCCATTTTGTTTCCTCTTATGATAATGTTATTGATGGATGGTAGTGCATTGCTTATGACTTACTGAGTTATAAACTCACTCGGTGTTTCCTTGTCACCCATTATAGGTTGCTTGGACTCATCTATTTTTGCGGGTCAGGCCGTCATCAAAGTCATCACACCGGATAGCAAGTTTTGGTACTTTCTTCTTAGTTGGCTTAGAAGAACATTTTGGCATGTATAAGCTATTACGTTGTGTTTGAACTTTGGCATGTAAACTTTAAGCCATGCAAAAATGGCACGAATGTTCGATTGAGTTGGATTAAGGGTAGGCATGAAATGGACCTAGTTACTTTCGTAACAGATGCTGGCAGCAGCAGTGTTATGAGATTGAAAAATCACTAAAAATAGTAGGAGTGGAATTAATTGATGAATAAATTATGTAATCGAAGCTCGATGAGTCTGTTTTCATGAGGAAGTAACGAAAAGATCATATGGGCAGTATATTAAGAGATAATCAGATTTTTGTGGGACAGGGCCAGAACGGTTTCTGGATTCCCTGCTCCGACTTTGGAAATTCATTATAAATTAACCAGAGATAATTAGGGGTCGTACCATATATGTACAGATTCCTCTCTGAGTTTAGTTTTCATAGAAACAAACGGCATCAGTATTGAAGCCCCGTGCAGGGAGATATCCAGGTCGTAATGGGCAAAGGTCAGTGTAGTCGACCCCTGCAACATGGGAGACTTTGACTAATAAACTGTACTAATTGGCCCGACCAAAAATTCTAGAAAAAAATAAATAGATGGGCACATGAGTCTAGTTTCTTGGAAAAATCACGAAACTGATTTTCGAGTTACGAAACTCAAGATATGATTTTTAAAGCGACTAGTACACAGATTGGGCAGTGTCTGGAAAATAAATTTTATAAGGGGTTAAAGTCAGTTAACACCTCGTGTTCGACTCCGGTGTCGGTTTCGGGTTCGGGGTGTTACAAGATCACTCTATAGCGCGTAATATATGTAGCCAAGACTACCTCATAGCATGTAACACATCCACTACAAACTCAGACCACTCAACGAGCTCAGATGTTACATGCATCGCATCCATCATGAACTTGGACCACTCAACGAGCTCGGATGCTCACATCCATAATGAACTCGGACCACTCAATGAGTTCAGATTTATAATTTCTTAGTGATATGTCACTTGTACCCTAGACTATTCCTAAGGTTCAAACGAGATTTTCCTTTCCCATACTTTGCATCTCTGTCATACTTACTCCTAATGGCATCTCACCATGTTCATAACATATTCATACTTTCATGGCAATAATTGACATTTAAGACATGTATCATCAAACACATCGCATGGTAACAATAAAGCATTTAATTTCACATATTTCGTACACCACATTTCATGTATTGTCATTTTCTTACATTTCATATAATATTCTCCATTTCATAATTCCACATATTAAATAACATTCCATCAACCTATCCAATATGTTAGATCATATAATATATGCAATATTAACAAGGAATGTAATTCAAACATAACTTTGCATTATTATTATCATACGAACTTACCTCGACACCAAATTGGTAAAAGAGGCCTAAACATCAATTTCTCGTTTTTCCTCGTTCTAAGCCCGAATCTCATTTTTCATCATCTATAACATCACATTTAACTTATTAAAACAATATACTAATCAAATTAGTCCAATGACACATTTTGGCAAAAATTTTTATTTTGCCCCTATACTTTTCCCAAATTACCTAATTGCCCCTAGGCTCGTAAAATGATTTTTATTCAATTTCTTTACTCCTTAAGCTTAGATGAATCATTTTCATAACTATAGCAACTCATAATTTCAACTATTTCACACATTTGCAACTTGTTTTACAACTTTGCAAAATATCTAATTTTAGGTGTTTTCATGCAAACTTCTTTCACAAAAGTTGTTTATAACACTACCAAGACTCATATTGTTCAATAAAAACTCAGAAAACAACACATTCTTTCATGTAAAAACCCTATACTCTTAATCATTTTGCAAAATAGTCCCCTCTTTTGAAAGCTCATGCTTTAGGGGTTCCAAAAACACAAAAATCATCAAGAAAAGACATTAAAATCACTTACTTCCAAGGGATGTAAGTGGCTGATATTTAAAAGCTTCAAAACCCCTCTCTTATGCTGTAAAAATTGGTCAAGAAGAAGGTGAAAAGGGATGATATCATCCTATTTTTATTTTATTATCTATTTGGTCAAAAGTCACCTAATACACACACCAACTTTGACTGTTCAACCTTTACGACCCCTATGGCCGGCCAACATAAATAAAAAGGTTATAATTTCCCTTTAAAGGCCCCAAATTTTAATTATGTAGTTATTAGACACATTTAGGTACTAAAATACAACTTTTACATTTTACGCGATTTAGTCCCTTTTCGATATTGGACTAGAAATCGCTAAAATTAATATACCAAAATTTTCATGCACCTTTATAAATATACTATATCACATAAAATAACATCAAAATAATTTTATCCAGCCTCAGAATAGTGGTTCTGAAACCACTGTCCAAAATTGGGCTGTTACAGTGCTCCAACCGATTCCAACCTTTATGAGCTTCTGAACACTATAAAACAGAGGAAAATAAGACAAAATAAGCATTTAATGCTTAGTAAGTTTGCATAATAGGAATTTAACTTACCATTTATATTCAATTTAAGCAATCATGAAAATATCATGCATCCCAACAAATTGACCAATTGCCTAATCACGCACCCAATCAGGCAAGTTAGTCCTGAATTTCTAAATAGTTTTCAAGTAATAAAGATGCGCTCATCATGTAATAACTTTCATACACATATACTTTTCTTATCATATTCCATATAACATTTACATTTCTATAAGTCATCTCAGGTTTAGATTAGCCATAACAGAACTTTGCCCGTTGAATTTATTTGAAATATCGATGGATACACATGTAGTACACTTGAAGTTTACAATACTGTAAACCGTCGACTCATATTCAGGGGTACCCAATTAGGGGACATGATCAGGAAGCACTCTTTCGACCATATAACAGGATGCTCATGTAAGCCATGTAACAAGAAACTTATCTGGGCTATAACAGGAAACTCATAAAAGTTTAGAATAGGAAGCTCGTTGAGCTTAACAGGTAACTCCGAAAAGCTATTATCAGGAAGCTCCGAATAGCTATATAACAGGATATTTAAGTGAGCCATATCAGGAAGTTCAAGAAGAGCCTATAACAGGACACTTATAAAGAGTTGTGTTTGTGTCTGCAATATATACAAGACCACAACATATTATATAATAGGATGCTCACAAAGAGCTGCGGTAGTCTTCAACACATGCAGCATCACTATCTATCAGGATGTTAGCAGGAACTATATAATGGGAAGCTCAAGAAGGCTTATAATAGGATGCTCTTTCGAGCTATGGAGTGTCTGCAACATATACAAGATCAGAACCAATCGAGAAATCTTGTATCCATCGAATTCAATCTTTTCAAACGGGACTTATACTTATTGAACTATATCAGGCATGTAATTAATTTTATACATTAAATATTTATACTATTCAGACATATTCAACATTCAAATCCAAACATATTAATATACATAAATTAGTTACACGAACTTACTTCAATAAGCATTTGTATACAAGGATCTATTGATCTGATATTTTTCGTTTTCCTCGATCCAACTCTATACTAGGTCTGTCCGGATCTATGTAAATGAATTTAGGATCAATTTAATTCATTTCATACTCAATTTAATTCAATTCGCACCCTAGGAAAAACTACAATTTTGCCCCTATACTTTTCATAAATGACAATTTCATCCCTAGGCTCGGAATATGAAATTCGTGCACTCTAATCCTTATTCCAAGCCTAACCGATTTTTACATATAACATTTATAGCACATATATTTCATAAAAATTAGAAATTTTTCATGAATTTTACATATTTACAATTTAGTCCCTAAATCACAATTTCATGAAAATTCATTTTACAAAAGTTGTTTATCTATCAACAGCCTTTCATTTTCTATGATAAATTTCAAATTTTCAACATATTCATCCATGGAAAAATTTCAATACTTTAATATCTTTACAAATTGATCCCCAAAATAGATAGATTAAGTTATTACAATCTCGAAAATATAAAAAATACTAAAAACGAGACATGATTACTTACCTAATTAAGCTTGATTTGATTTTCTTTATCTTTCCTAGAGTTTCCATAGAATTTGGGGAAGAAAATGATATAAAATGATAATATTAGATATTTATTTATTTATCATATTTTATTTATTTCAATTTCCAATTTAGTCATTTTCTTTTTCTAATTTTCCATGGATGAATCATCAAAAATATCTACTAACTTTTCTTAACGGTCTAATTACCATATAAGGACCTCAATTTTTGAATTCCATAGCTATTTGGTACCATATAAGGACTTCAATTTTTGAATTCCATAGCTATTTGGTACTTATAGCTACTAGAACTCTACTTTTGTATTTTATGCAATTTTGTCCTTTCCATAATTAAACACAAAATCAGTAAAATTTTATTATTGAAATTTTCATACATCTTTGCTATCATAATATAGACCATGCAATAATATTAAATAAATTTTCTGTCTGACTCAGATTTGTGGTCCCGAACTACTTTTTTGATTTCATTGAAAACAGGTTGTTACAAAACAAGTTAATTGATAATTAATATGTATAGGAATTTTTGGTTGATGTTTTAGCCATTATGTTTTGGCTTGTAAATTTGGTATTTTCAATGATTGAAATGCTTGTTATGTCGATATATGTATGTGGCCTTTTGATAGATGACTTTATAGTCTTTGTGAAGCTTAGGTGATGGAAGTTGAACATGGTCATTTTGGTATTAAAAATGTAGTTGGTATTTATGGCTTATGATGCTAAATGTTAAATGGTAAATTAGGCACATATGAGTGTGGATTTGATATGTGTACAAAATGGTAAGTTTTGGCTAAACTAAGCATTTAGTTATTCATGTCTAAATGTTTTGATTGAGGTGCCTTCTGGGCATTTTGGTTGTATGAATATGTACCTATTTGGATAACTTGTTGTTGCATGGTTTGGTGTACGTTGGGATGCTTGATTACATGTGGTAAATGGTTATAGGTGTATGCTAAATAAGTGAGAAAAATGGCTTGGAAATGGCCTATTTTTTGTCCACACGGTCAAAGACACAGGCATGTGTCTCAGCTGTGTGTGACACACGACCAGGCGATACGCCGTGTGTCCCTTGTCGGTTTTTAAAGGTTGCATTTCAAGAGTTACACTGCCTGGCACACGGGCGTGTGGCTTGGCCATGTAACCCAAGTCAGAGAGTTACACAGGAACAGACACGAGCTAGGATATGGCTGTATGTCCCTACTTCAAATGTCCACACGGCCTGGCTACACAACCGTGTGACCCCGCATTTTTGAAAATTCTCTCCTTTTTCCTGAAAAACTCTATATGATTCTGATTTAGTCTTGACTTGTTTCTAATGTGTTTTTAGGGCCTCGAGGGCTCGTAAAAGGGACAATATGTATGTCATTATTTGGTTTTTCATTGATTGATTTTGTGAATTGAATGTTTTAAATTTTGATAGTTTCGAAATGTAGATTTCAGTAATGCTCTATAACCCTATTCCGACGATGGATACAAGTTAGGGGTGTTACAAGTAACTTCTTTCCTCATATTTATGGGCTACACATTGAGGATGATGTGTCAACTAAAGTGTAAGGGGTAACATAGAAAACTTGTTTATTTGTTTCTACATTTTTCTTTTATTTTTCTTATCTTTTGTGTGCTTGAGCTTGCAGAAATACAAGTGATTGGTTAGGAGCATGTACATAGGTTACTTGTGTTTACAAGTAAATTTTGCATAACGGTAGGAAATTTTAATTTTTTTTATTATTAGACTACTAAGTTCTATATGTTACACTATAAATAGGTATTAAGTAATCAATTGTACCAAATGATATAGAAAATACGAGGAAACAAGCATGCTAGGATGAATGATAAATGGTTGAATTTGAGTTTGTTTGGTTGATTAAATTTGTGCATATTGAGATATTTAGGGATGACCAAAGGCATTGTTTGGAACACATCCAGAGCCAAAAAGCTGACCTATTTATATTTGCCTTTAGTACCAATTTTTAAGCTTGTTGACACTTCTTAATAAACCTCATTACAAACCCTGAGCCTAAAAATGTTAATGTGTATTTACCCTTTTTCTTTGGTCCTACACTGCACGACTATAGACGTTTGGCCATACGTATTGAGGTTAAGTAGATACATCACGACGGAGTTTGTAAAAATAGAGTGAAATAGGAAAGATTGGTGTGATATAGGAACTATAAGTTAGCCTAATGCGGGAAACAAAAAGAAAAATCTAAAAAGAAAATTAGTGCTAGTAGAAACTGTCCTAAACCAGTGAAAAAGCATTCATGAGTAAGATGTATTGAAAAAGAGAAAAGTCAAAAAGTTACAAAATAAAGAAAAACCCATGCTATGACTTCCCATATATGGAGAGACAACAAATGTAAGAAAAGGAGAAATAAGGCGGTGAGCGGGTAAGGGTCACTAAGGTGGAAGCATAGGGATCAATGTGACGTGCCAAACTATTTTCGTGTTTGTAACCCTCTTGATGTTTACTATGTTTGAATTTCATACCCGTCCTAAGCTTCAGAAAGTTACAAGTCGAAAAGTCCTATGTGACCTAAATATCCTTATACGCGAATGGATATCATACTAAACATACGCATAAACGACTATTTGTATCCTGATCGGATGATCAAAGTACTTGTATGATTTATTGATGGATCCCTACAGATGAGACCCTTAATGCTTGCATGCTTTGTAACATACTAAACTTAGATGTTTGTGATCAAAAGTGGTAAATCAATAACTCATCATGTTAAAGTTGTGAGTGAATGTAAAATGCCTATGTGCTCTGAAGTCAATACTTGTATCATGTTTGTAACAGCCCAATTTCGATGAAATCGGAACAGTGGTTTCGGGATCACAAATCTGAGCTAAAAATAAAGTTTGTTTTTATTTTATTACATGTCCTGTAATATGATAGAAATTTCATGTGAAAATTTTGATACAAAAATTTTATCAATTAAGTGTTTAATTACGCGAAGGACCAAATCGCATAAAATGAAAAAGTTGAATTCTAGTAGCTATAAGGATTAAATAGCTATGGAATTCAAAATTAGAGGTCCTTATATGGTAATTAGACCATTAAAGAAAAGTTTTTAGATTTTTGGTGACTCATCCATGTAAATTTAGAAAAAGGGCAAGGACTAAATTGGAAAGTGAAATAATTTAATTAATTAAAAGATGATAAAAAGAAATATCATCTTATTTTTATCATCTTCTTGACCAAAAATACATGGAAACCCTAGGAGAGAGAGAATAAACTTTCATGGCCAAATTGGGTAAGTTTCCTTGGCCCATTTTTAGTAATTTTGATATTTTTGAAACTGGGATAGCTTAGTCTATCTATTTGAAGGATCAATTTAAGAAGTTATCAAAGTATGGAAAATGGGTCATATATGTATACGGTAAAAAATTGAAATTTATGGTAGAAAATGAAATTTTTTTTATAGATAAACAACTTTTACAAAGTGATTTTTTGATGAAAATATGATTTAGGGGCTAAAATGTAAAGTTGTGAAATTGAAGAAAAATGCTGAACTTTTATGAATACATGTGCTGTAAATTTTGTAATGGGATTTTGGTTAGGCTTGGAATAGGGAGTAAACTACACAAATTTTATTTTCCAAGCCTAAGGACAAAATGGGAATTTATGGAAATGTTAAGGGCAAAATGGTAAGTTTGCCTAAGACATAAATTGAGTCCACGTGAATGTGAAATGTGATAAATTGACGTTAAATTTACTCGTATAGATTCGGATAGACCAAATTCGGAGTTAAAACGAGGAAAAAAAGAAAATGTCAAATTAGTAGATTTATGTACACGAACATTTGTCGAGGTAAGTTCTTGTAACTAAATTGTGTATGTTTTTATGCTTGAATTAAATGTTGTGTTTTTGAATTGTATAAATTCCATAAACATGTAAAATGACCACATACTCGTTAAAGCCTAATAAATGAAAGTGCCCAATTAATTATAATGCCCAAAAAATGATAAATGATAAAAATGTTAATTTTATGCTTGAGTTGAATGTGAACATTTGAACTGCATAAATGCATAACTATATGAGATTGAACACGTGCTTGATAATGCTTGAAAGATTCTAAATTACATTTGAATAAATGGAAAATTCGATGGATATGTAATTTCCCGAAATGAATAAGGTCCTGCATTTGTTGCAGACGGGATTAGCCCAGTCAAGTAATCCTATTGATTTCATGATAGAAGGGATTTATCCCAGAGGGGCAATCCTGATATAAGTCTTATCGAGCATATGTTATCATTGGATTTAGCTCGGACGAGTAATCCAGATCAAGTTCCTTAGAGCATATATCATAAAAAGGATTTAGACGGGTAATCCTATTATATATATGTGTGGCTCAAGAGTGTATTCTCTGAAATAGTACCATATGGGTATCACTAGACATGAATTGACGGATTCTGAATTGTATACCTTGGGTGTACTACATGTGTATCCATCGATATTCTGAACAAATTCAATGGGTAAAAATCCTGACATGAAAGGACATGAATAAGAAATGAGTTATTAGACGTAGTTGTTTGAAATCCATGAAAATGATGCTACATGACAATTGACATATGAAAACATGAGATGATGATATTTGTACATGGGATTCTTTTGATGAATATGTTCATCCTTGGCTATGGACTTATACACTTTAAGTGTACTACTACTCGTATGGCGTTGATATTTCGAGTAAAATGTGTAAATTTTTTATATGAAATAATCTGAACTAGAGATGTGTTATATTAAAATATATTTGAGATATAGTAATGTGAATTATACATGTTATGGAAAGTATATATGTATGGAAGCTTGATTGTTATTGAGCCCATACATGTTTTTGATGTTATTATGAAATATATGACTAACAAGAGCAATGAGGATATGTGTAGGGCTTAGGTTCAAATTAAATGAATGTGCCTTACATAGTTACCTCAAAATAGAAGCTCGTTGTATTTAGAAGCTTGGCGGAGATCACTCACACTATCCATCAGCCTATATCGGTATATATATATGTGGTAAATCAATTATGGTCGTAATGGCATGTATAGGTTATACTGGCCAGATTGGCATGTAAATATAAATGATCCTTGTAATCTAGCCATTGGAATGGCTAGTAATGGTTCGTTTTGATATATTTGTAATGTCATACTATGGTAGTTACATATGTGTTAAGTAGTTGACCAAACTATGTTTAACATATGGACTAAACTAAGGCAAGATTATGAATATGTATGCATGAAATGATATGCCATGATGAATAATGGAATTTTCTTGATTTGAATGCTTGAAATGGTTGGTATTTAGATGTATGATTCAGTGTAGGTCATGGGTGTGATTTTGGGTGAGAAATGAGGCTAGGAATGGCTTTATTTTGTCCACATAAGCAGACATATGGGCATGTGTCTAGACCGTGTGTGACACACGGCTGGGTACATGGGCCTGTTGTTAGGCCATGTGTCCACTGCACTCTAATTTTGAGAAACAGAACGCTCAGAATTAAGCAAAAAGGTAGAGACACAGACGTGTGTCTCAGTCGTGTGTGTTACATGGCCTAGCACACGGGCGTGTGGAATGGTCGTGTGCACAAGTCAAAGAGTTACACGGGGTCGAACATGGCCTACAGTACCGGTGTGCCTCAAGGTTACACGGGCATGTCCCTTGGACCACATGGGCATGTGAGCCCTATAACTTGGAAAAATTTTAAAAATTTCACTAAAATTCTTGTAGTTTCTGATTAAGTCCCAACTCGATTCTAGTGCTCGTTTTGGGTCTCGAGGGTCCATTTAAGGGACAATATGAATAATCTCAATTAATGAATAGAAATTTTAAGGGAATTATTTGAAAATATTCTGAAAGTTTTGGTAACGCTCTGTAACCCTGTTTCGGCAACGGATACAAGTTAGGGGTGTTACAATATTTGCTCAAGGGTTGTCATTTTTTATTTGTCACTTAATTTTATGTTGCTTAAGGACAAACAATGACTTAAGTGTAGAGAGTTTGATCTGTCGTAATTCGGTGTAGAAGATTAAACTAATTATCACACTTTAAGAGCTTGAAAATAAGCATTCTTAGTATATTTGAATTATGTTTTCTTAGTTTTAATAAGTTAATAAAATGTGCAAAATTCAGTCTTGTATTGACCTTAGGGGCTAGATGAGGCCTAAAGGTGAGATAATGCATTTTGTGAGTGTAATGGAGACCTTTAGAAGGCATACTAAACTGATACTGGTCGCTACGTCATAACACAAGATGACCGATGTCGCAACATAGGGTGCAGAATGGAGAAACCTCAAAATTGCCTTCAATGTCGCGACATAGATTGAGGGTGTAGCGACATACCCCTGAAGAACACTCAAAAGAAGTATACTGGTTGCTATGTCAGGAATAGGTCTTGGTGTGTCATGACGTCAAATCTAGAATGGAAATTAAATACAAAATAAGGGCGTTTTGGTCTGTACAATTATAATTAAAGCTCGGGAACATCAACTAACCTAGGATTGAAGACAACGACCACCTGAACTCTATAAATACGCCCTTTGGCAGATGTTGTGGACATCATTCACTTAGCCTAAATTTTATTTAGTAAAATTTATTAGTTTTTTTTTCATTTTTTAGATTTTAGGATTTATTTCAGTTGTTCTTTGTTGTGCTCAAGAGATCTAAATTGTAGAAAGCATTCAACTGCTCAAGAGATCTAAATTGTGGAAAGCATTCAAACTTTTTGGATTCACGATTAATTTCAATAAAATCAAGCTCTTTCATATACTCTATATTACAAATTTAATTAGCATGCTTTCTCTTTATATTTATTCTATATTGTCTATGAAAACCATGAGGAACTAATCCCTCTATGGGGGATTAGCAAGCCGAGGTATGATCTATTGACTGTTTTGTTGGGTTACTCAACAGATCAGCTATTTGGGAAAGGACAAACATAAAACAAACCCTACGCTTGACAACCCCGGGAAGTCATCAAGGTGGGAATTTACCCAAATTTGGTATGGCCCATCCGTGAATACCTTCACCCCAAGCCAGTCTGGACTATGAGGTTGGAAGATAAGAAATCCTTACTAACTCATTATGTTACTGGGAAGATAGGAAGATCCTACCAGGGTAGCAACTAGTTGATTGACGAGGAACCTGAAACGATAGTTGATGGGGATTACCGAAGCGAGCTAATCACCCATAATCATGATTTAATTCATTCTCCTTTTATATCTCTTGAAGTTTTTTCCTTTTTATTATTTTGTTTTACTATTATAAAAACCCTAAAAATATTTTATTTTATACTTTCGTACTATAACTAATTTAAAGTACTAATTAGATCTTTTAGTGTTTAGGTTAGAATTGATCTGGCACTCGCCTCCCTTGGGTACGATCCTTAGAGTACTCACCTATATCATTGTAAAACTATATTACAACTCGACCTCTATACTTGCGGATACTGCCTTGTGTTTCTATATTTTATTATAGTGCTCACACTCTGGACTTTAGTACATATGGAGACGGTCACATATTTACAATGAACCTGAAACAAAAACATAAACTCATGTAAGCTCATCAGAACTTATTGAGAAAAGCATCCCTTTTACCTGCACAATGCTTTCAAATTGATATTGAAGGATCGTTAGAACACCTTTAATAATATGGTCTTCCAACTTCTTTATGGCAAATAGTTTTCCCAAAATTTTATTCTTCATTCCTCATTCTTCCATAAGGAACTAGTCCCTCTTTGGGGGATTAGCAAGTGGAGGTATGATCTATTAACTATTTTGACGGCGTACTCAACGGATTAGTTATTCAGGATAGGACGAACATGGAACAAAACCTAGGCCTAACAACCCTAAGAAGTCATCAAGGTGGGAATTAACCCAAATTTGGTATGGCCCATCTGTAAACACCTTCACCTCAAGCCAGTCTAGACTGTGAGGTCGGAAGATAAGTAGTCCTTGCTAACTCGTTATGTTAGGGGAAGATCAGAAGATCCTACTAGGATAGCAACTAGTTGACTGATAAGGAACCTAAAACGACAGTTGATGTGGACTACTGAAGAAAGCTAATCACCCATAATCAGGATTTGATTCATTCTCCTTTTCTATCTCTTGAAGTTTATTCCTTTTTAATATTTTGTTTTATATTTATAAAAACCCTAAAAATCTTTATTTTATGCTTTCGTACTATAACTAATTCAAAGTACTAATTAGATCTTTTAGTTTTTAGGTTAGAATTGATCTGGCACTCACCTTCCTAGGGTACGATCATCGGAGTACTCACCTACATCGTTGTAAAACTATATTACAACTTGACCTGTACACTTGAGAATGTCACCTTGTATTTCTATATTTTCTTATAGTATTCACACTCTGGATATTAGTACGTATGGAGGCGGTCTCATATTCACAATCAACCTGAAAAAAATCATAAACTCATGTAAGGTAATCAGAACTTATTGAGAAAAGCATCCCTCTTACCTGCACAATGCTTGTACATTGTTATTGAAGGATTGTTTGAACTTCTTTAATAATATGGTCTTCCAACTTGTTTCTGGAGAATACTTTTCCCAGAATTTAATTCTTCATTCCTCATTCTTTAATGAGGAACTAATCCTTGTTTGGGGGATTAGCGACTGGAGGTATAATCTATTAACTATTTTGTAGGGTTACACAATGGATCAGTTGTTTAGGAAAGGATGTGAATGAAACAAAACCTAGGCTTGAAAACCCCAAGAAGTCAATAAGGTGGGAATTTAATCTAAATTTGGTATGGCCCATCCGTGAACACCTTTACCCCAAACCAGTTTGGACTCTGAGGTCAGAAGATAAACAGTCCTTGTTAAATCGTTATGTTAATGGAAGATCGGAAGATCCTACTAGGGTAGCAACTAGTTGTTTGACGAGGAACCTAAAACGAAAGTTGATGGGGATTACGAAGCGAGCTAATCACCCATAATTAAGATTTGATTCATTCTTCTTTTCTATCTTTTAAAGTTTATTCCTTTTTAATACTTTGTTTTATTATTATAAAAACCCTTTATATTATGCTTTCGTACTATAAGTAATTTAAAGCACTAATTAGGTCTTTTAGTGTTTAGGTTAGAATTGATCTGGCACTCACTTCCCTTGGGTACGATACTCAGAGTACTCACCTACATCGTTGTAAACCTATATTACAACTCGACCTGTATACTTGCAGATATCCTCTTCTAATTGTATATTTTACTACAGTATTTATACTCTAGACATTAGTACGTACGGAGACGGTCACATATTCATAATAAACCTAAAACAAAAACATAAACTCATGTAAGCTCATCAGAACTTATTGATAAAAGCATCCCTTTTACTTGCACAATGATACTGAAGGATCCTTAGAACTTCTTTAATAATATGGTCTTCCAACTTGTTTCTGGCGAATAGTTTTCCTAGAATTTTATTCTTCATTCCTCATTCTTCCATAGCGAACTAATCCCTCTTTGGGGGATTAGCAAGTGGAGGTGTGATCTATTAATTATTTTGTCAAGGTACTCAACGAATTAGTTATTTGGGAAAGGACGAGCATGAAACAAAACCTAGGCCAGACAAACCTAAGAAGTCAGCAAGGTAGGAATTAACCCAAATTTGGTATGGCCCATCTGTGAACACCTTCACCCCAAGCTAGTCTGGACTGTGAGGTCGAAAGATAAGTAGTCCTTGCTGACTCATTATGTTAGGGGAAGATCGAAAGATCCTACTAGGGTAGCAACTAGTTGATTAACGAGGAACCTGAAACGACAGTTGATGGGGATTACCGAAGCAAGTTAATCACCCATAATCAAGATTTGATTCATTCTCCTTTTCTATCTCTTGAAGTTTATTCCTTTTTAATATTTTGTTTTAAATTATAAAAACCCTAAAAATCTTTATTTTATGCTTTTGTACTATAACTAATTCAAAGTTCTAATTAGATCTTTTAGTGTTTAGGTTAGAATTGATCTAGCACTTGCCTTCTTAGGGTACAATCATCGGAGTACTCACCTACATCATTGTAAAACTATATTACAACTTGACATGTACACTTGAGAATAACGCCTTGTATTTCTATATTTTATTACAGTATTCTCACTCTGAACATTAGTACGTACGGAGGCAGTCACATATTCACAATCAACCTAAAACAAAATCATAAAATCATGTAAGCTAATCAGAACTTATTGAGAAAAGCATCCCTCTTACCTGCACAATGCTTGCATGTTACTAAAGAATCATTTGAACTTCTTTAATAATATAGTCTTTCAACTTGTTTCTGGAGAATACTTTTCTCAGAATTTTATTCTTCATTCCTTATTCTTTCATGAGGAACTAATCCCTCTTTGAGGGATTAGCAAGTGGAGGTATGATCTATTGATTGTTTTGTAGGGTTACTCAAGGGATCAGCTATTTGGGAAAGGACGTGCATGAAATAAAACTTAGGCTTGACAATCCCAGGAAGTCATCATGGTGGGAATTAACCCAAATTTGGTATGGCCCATCCGTGAACACCTTCAACCTTAGTCAGTCTAGACTGTGAGGTCGGAAGATAAGTAGTCTTTGTTGACACGTCATGTTAGTGGAAGATCGTAAAATCCTACTAGGGTGGCAACTAGTTTATTGACGAGGAACCTAAAACGAGAGTTGATGTGGATTACCAAGGCGAGCTAATCACTTATAATCAAGATTTGATTCATTCTCCTTTTTTATCTCTTGAAGTTTATTCTTTTTTAATATTTTGTTTTATTATTATAAAAACCCTAAAAATCCTTTATTTTATGCTTTCATACTCTAACTAATTTAAAGTACTAATTAGATCTTTTAGTGTTAAGGTTAGAATTGATCTAGCACTTGCCTCTTTTGGGTAGGATAACCAGAGTACTCACCTATATTGTTGTAAAAGTATATTACAACTCGACCTGTATGCTTATGGATACCTTCTTGTATTTTTATATGTTATTACAGTATTCGCACTTCGAACATTAGTACGTCCGGAGGCTGTCACGTATTCATAATCAACTTAAAACAAAAACATAAACTCATGTAAGCTCATCAAAACTTAGTGATAAAAACATCATTTTTACCTGCACAATGGTTGCACATTGTTACTAAAGGATCATTAGAACTTTTTTAATAATCTTGTCTCCCAACTTTTTTCTAGCGAATACTTTTCCCATCATTTTATTCTTCATTCCTCATTCTTCATAAGGAATTAATCCCTATTTGAAGGATTAATAATTGGAGGTCTGATCTATTGACTGTTTCATAGGGTTACTTAATAGATCAACTGTTTAGGAAAGGATGAACATTAAAAAAACCTAGGCTTGACAACCCTAGGAAGTCATCAAAGTGCGAATTAACCCAAATTTGGTATGGCCCATCTATGAACACCTTCACCCCAAGCTAGTCTGGACTATGAGGTCGGAAGATAAGTAGTCCATGCTGACTCGTTATGTTAGTGGAAGATAGAAAGATACTACTAGGGTAGCAACTAGTTGATTGACAAGGAACTTGAAACAATAGTTGATGGGGATTACCGAAGTGAGCTAATCACCCATAATCAAGATTTGATTCATTCTCTTTCTTTTATCTCTTGAAGTTTATCCCTTTTTAATATTTTATTTTACTATTATAAAAACCCTAAAAATCCTTTATTTTATGCTTTCGTACTATAACCAATTTAAAGTATTAATTAGAACTTTTAGTGTTTAGGTTAGAATTGATTTGGCTCCCGCCTCCCTTGGGTACAATCCTTGGAGTATTCACCTACATCATTGTAAAACTATATTACAACTCGACTTGTATACTTACGGATATCGCCTTGTATTTCTATCTTTGATTATAGTATTCACACTTTGGACGTTAGTATGTACAGAGATTGTCACATATTCACAATCAACTTGAAACAAAAATATAAACTCATGTAAGCTAATCAGAACTTATTGAGAAAAGCATCCCTCTTACCTTTACAATTCTTGCACATTGTTACTAAAGAATCATTTGAACTTCTTTAATAAAATGTTCTTCCAACTTATTTCTAATGAATACTTTTCCCAAAATTTTATTTTTCATTCCTCATTCTTCCATGAGGAATTAATCCCGTTTTAAGGGATTGGCGAGTGAAGGTATGATCTATTGATTGTTTTGTAGGGTTACTCAATGGATCAGCTGTTTGGAAAAAGCATGAAACAAAACCTAGGTTTGACAACTCTAGGAAGTCATCAAGGTGGGAATTAACCCAAATTTGGTATGGCCTATCCATGAACACCTTCACCCCACGCCATTCTGGACAGTGAGGTTAGAAGATAAATAGTCTTTGCTGACTCATTATGTTAGTGGAAGTTTGGAAGATCCTACTATGGTAGTAACTAGTTGCTTGACGAGGAAGATTAAACGATACTTGATGGGGATTACCAAAGCGAGCTAATCACCAATAATCAAGATTTGATTCTTCTCCTTTTTTATCTCTTGAAGTTTATTTCTTTTAAATTTTTTATTTTATTATTATAAAAACCCTAGAAATCCTTTATTTTATGCTTTCGTACTATAACTAATTTAAAGTACTAATAAGATCTTTTAGTGTTTAGGTTAGAATTGATTTGGCACTCGCCTTTTGTTGGGTAGGATACTCAGAGTACTCACCTATATCATTGAAAAACTATATTACA
Organism: Gossypium hirsutum; assembly: GCF_007990345.1. Taxonomy (NCBI): domain Eukaryota; kingdom Viridiplantae; phylum Streptophyta; class Magnoliopsida; order Malvales; family Malvaceae; genus Gossypium; species Gossypium hirsutum. The sequence goes on along the minus strand of NC_053426.1, from coordinate 45,875,300 downwards.
ACTTGACCTGTTACTTGCAAATACTGCCTCCTATTTCTATATTTTATTACAGTATTCACACTAAGAACATTAGTACGTCCGGAAGTGGTCACATATTCACAATCAACCTAAAACAAAAACATAAATTCATGTAATCTCATCAGAACTTAGTGATAAAAACATCATTTTTCCCTACGGAATGCTTGCACATTGTTACTAATGGATTATTAGAACTTCTTTAATAATATGGTCTTCCAAGTTGTTTCCAGCAAATACTCTTCCCAGATTTTGTTTTTTCATTCCTCATTCTTCCATGAGGAACTAATCCCTCTTTAGGGGGTTAGCGAGTGGAGGCATGATCTATTATTGATTGTTTTGTAGGGTTACTCAACGGATCAACTGTTTAGGAAAGGATGAATATGAAACAAAACCTAGGCCTGACAACCCCAGGAAGTCATCAAGGTGGGAATTAACCCAAATTTGGTATGACCCATTTGTGAACACCTTCATCCTAAGCCAGTCTGGAATGTGAGGTCGAAAGATAAGCAATTCTTGTTGACTCATTATGTTAGTGGAAGATCTAAAGGTCCTACTAAGGTAGCAACTAGTTGATTAACGAGAAACTTCAAACGACAGTTAATGGGGATTATCGAAGCAAGCTAATCAACCATATTCAAGATTTTATTGATTCTCCTTTTCTATCTCTTGATGTTTATTACTTTTTAATAATTTCTTTTATTATTATTACAACCTTAAAAATCCTTTATTTTATGATTTCATATTATAACTAATTTAAAGTACTAATTAGATCTTTTAGTTTTTAGGTTAGAATTTATCTAGCACTCGCCTCTTTGGGTACGATCCTCGGAGTACTCACCTAAATCATTGTAAAACTATATGACAACTCGACCTGTATACTTGTGGATACCACCTTATACTTCTTTAATAATCTGGTTTTCCAAGTTGTTTCTGGCGAATACTTTTTCCCAAAATTTCATTCGTCATTCATCATTCTCTATGGATATCACACCTTACTCTAAACTCATTACTTACCCATCAACCTTTTGGTACGCCACTTACATCTTTCAATCTAATCTTTCATAAGACTTTACCTATATCTTTTACAGAGCTCCGTACGACCTAAACATCTCTACTCTTGTATACATAACTTTTAAGTCATTGTTTTACCACAATTCATGTTTGATCACATATAAAAATAATAAGTGGCTTCCTTTATATAAATGATTAGAGAAATCCTTATTCAGAATACCTTTCTTTTATGTTTACCCATCAATTCTTCTATACCTCATCACTTCATTATTCACAGTCGAATCAATGGTCTTGTATAACACTTTATCATAGCCCATAAAGACAATGTGCCTTATTGATCTTTCTAATCACACTAATAAGCCATATTGAATGTGCCAAAGAAAATTAACATAGAATCTGACACAAGAGTCATTCCTTTAGGGTACGCCATCGAGAGCCTTACTATGATACGCCACAAGATCACTATTTTCAGAATTCGCCGTGTAAGACGTTTCTTCAGAGTGTGCCACAAGGGCTTATGTATCAAATTATTACCAGAAAGGCTATCACCGTAGGGTTCACCACAGAAGCTATCCTTCCATAATTCGCCACAAAGGCATTTCTTTCATATTGCACCATGAAGGCTCTTCGTTCATATTTCACTACAAAGGCTTTTCTTTCTTGACGTGTTTATGATATGGATTTGCCTAGACTCACACTACGTGAGGTTTTCCCATCATCATCCTAGGACACTTAGAGAACCCCATTGGGTGATAACCTTCCTTTAGTTCCTCTTTAGATGGTGCCATGCCCATAGATTTTTCCTTTCAGATATCATGTTTAAAGTCCTGATGGAACCCTGACTAATTACACTCATACGCGTTAAAACACTGAATTTATGAAACTATTTTTAAAGTTTGGTTTTACTGCAAGCATATAATGTCAATTGTAATATTTATAGTGTTACAATAAAACACCAAAGTATTCCAAGGATCGAACCCAAAGGAATAGGCGATTGAGAAATTATTAGCATACACAATAGAGTCTAAGTCGCTACTAACACAATTTTTATAATATGTCAATTCATAAAAAAAGATTTTGCAAGAAAATTAAATATTCTATCTTAAGAATTAAATTAAAAGAAAGGTAAACTAGAGGGACTATCCAGCAAACCACCAATGGGAGTTGGTTGACTTCGATGTGGTTCACCAAATCTCAGGATAGGGACATAAATCGCTTAAATTACTAAGTTGCTCTCTTTAATCTCTCGATCCCAATTTTACCGACATAGACAAATTAGGTCTAGTTTATTTCTCGATCTCACTGGTTAATCTAGGACCAATGAATTGGTGCTCGACAAGATTACCTTTCGATCTCACTTGATCTTGATATTCCCTTAAGGGTGTCACTAGCTAAGTTTTTAGTTCTATTCAGATTAGGCCAATTTGTTACAATTTAGTCCTTGTCCAAAGATTTTATTTTATCCATATCTCCATCAACCAACCTCCTTAAAGGTTTAGTTACTCATACTCAAAGTGAAGAAAATAAACATAAAAAGGGAAAACAAGGTAGCCATGAAAATGAAGTCTAAGAAAAATATGAAAGTTGAGGTTTTTTATGCAATAAAACTTAAATAAAATGAAACCAAAAGCATCTAACAAGAAAATCTAAGGAAAGAAACATAAAATGAACAAGATTTAATAGATTTAAAGTAAAATAAACTGAAATACGTTAAAAAAAGATTAAAAAGTCTTGAAAGAAAAGTACAATGACTGGAAATACAAATAAATCTTAGCCATAGTGTTAACTAACTTAACTAATAGTAAGAACAAGAAGTAAATGTAGAAAATAAAGTCTAATCCAAGGCAGAAGAAAAGAAAAGATAAAAAAACACGTAGAAAAATGCAAGAAAAAAAAATGAGAAAAAACTGAAAGAAAACTAAACCTAAAACTAAGCTAAAATGTGTCTCTCTCCTCCTCAGCAATTTTTGGCACATTGATGAAGGTGATTGGTGGATCAAGTAGACAAAAGTTTCCCTTTTTGTCAAAGTTTTCCCTATTGATGAAGGTGATATCGTGTCGGGCAGTGTTAAACCTAGGGTCTTTCCTGAAAGGAGGATATCGCAATACCCAAAAAGGATATCATGATACCATTAAAGGGTCTCATTGGTCTTCTACAATGTCAGAGGTATCACGATTCCAGGGGTTGGATATTGTAATACCCTTGTCCTAGATGCCAATAAGCACACGTTAGGCCTCCCAATGGTGTTACCGGCCAATTTGGGTAAAATAAATAAGACAAAAAGGAGATATTTTCACTTATTACCTGAAAATATTAAAATCACAAAAATAATAGAAAACTATGCTAAAAACTCTATTTTACTTGAGAAAAAGCTCTTTAAGTGTGTCAAAAAAGCCTAATTTGCCACATCGATTTGTGACAAATCAATCCCTTTAAACAATGCCGCAAAGACAGAAACGGCTCACTTCACAAACCATTCATGCACTAACACAAATCACATTCATCTTTTGATAGATCATACCCCATAACACTAATCCACGATACACATTTGACTGAACCAAAACTTCTCATATTCCATATCATAGCACGCATTTTGTTTCAACTACATTACCATCATACTATACTTTTCTAGCTTTGGTTTCATTATTCAATCAGTTTCTATAAAAAATATTTCATGCAAGATTCAGTTTAGAGACTCACCTAATAACCATGGATAGTAGTTTGAACTCTAGATCCAACCTTCATCAAGATATTGCAACAATCACTGCTTATAAAATAGAGAAACACCATTAAAGCTTATTTGAGTAACCATACTATCATTTCAAACCCAGATGAACCACATACAAAGCCTTACTCCTTCATCTTACTATTCATGCACTTATTCAGTCCCACTCTTACATAGCACAACATGTAAAGTCATAAAACTTGCCTTGACATCAAGCAGTCACTGATAAAATTTGGGATCTCAACTTCAGCTTAAAGAAATGCCTTCGATTCCTTAAGCCTCAAATAACCTTATCGTAGAAGAAAGAAGAAGAGAACTCCATTTCCCAAACTTTAATATCTATTATTATAATCTAAAGCCTAGCATATAATGCAAGTAAGAGTTTACCAAGACGATTATGAAATAATTCTTGTGAAATTAACTGCCTTGCAAAGAGTGAGGATAAAATTCACCATTTAAATGGAATAAGTTCAGGATGAAACTATACGTGTTAGGGCAGTGTTTGATAATTGGAGATAGTAGAGAAGCCTGCCACTAGGTATGCAAAGAATTATCAAGGAAAATGGAGGAAATTTGTTGAGGGTCTCCCTAAATTAAGGTAAGAAAATAAATTTTGAGAACATAATTTTCTTTAAGGGTGAGGGAGTTGTAACACCTGAGTATCTCATTGACCTGAAATCCAAGGAGAGTTAGGATTAAATTGAAACGAATAGTGAATTATTAGACTTCACCAAGTAATTCAGAAACTTAAATGGTCAAATTATAATTAGTTGGATATTAATTTTGGTTTGGTTAGGATAGAATCGGCTGGTTCCAAAGTGGAAGACAAAATGATTAAGGATGAATGGTAAAGACGGAAGGTGAAATTCATGCTAAAGATGTATATATATAGAAGAGTGCAGAAACTAAAATTCTCTATTTTGTTTACAACTTTTTCTCTCCACAACATCATATTCTTCAATAATTCTAAAGAAGAAGAGGAGGCAACGAAAGAAAGCTCTATATGTCGCAAAAGTCAAGTGCATTGAAGTCTGGTAGTAGAGAGATTGGGGAATTGGTAAGCTTTTTTACCTCTCTTTACTCGTAAATTGAAGAAAGAAGTAGAGTAATAACTCCTAAAAGCTTCTGCATAACGATGGATTTTGGGTTTTAAGGGTTGAACACCTTTAGTTTAACCAATAAATGGCTGTTATGCTTAGCTACTAGGACAAATAAGGCTCTGGTGTTTGGACAAACCAAGTTGACAAAAATAAAAAAAAAAAGTGAGGTGAATCTCTGTACCATGCCTTCTAGATGATAAATGTTGTTGTGTGGCTTGCATATATCACATTGATGATGTACCGAGGTTGCCTAAGATATAATGTGTATATGCTTGGAGAAACACTAGGTTGTATGTTTGCACAATACTATGTGAGCCTTTCCTAGTTGACTATTAATTGTTTTATGGTAGATGTGACAGCCCTAAATTGACCCTAGTCGAAAAGCGATTTCGGGATCGCTAAACCCAGTCACCAAAGTATTTGAATATGATATTTATTGTCTAACATATGTGATTATGAATGTGTGAAAGTTTTAAGCTTCGATTTAGTCGATTGCATGTGAATTTAGTTAATAGGACTTATGTGTGACACTTTTGAAATGTGATAGGTTAATCTATAAGGACCTATTAATGCATGTTGTATAAATGATAGGTTAATCTATAAGGACCTATTATTCATTTAGTCATATGAATTGGTTGCAAAACGGGCTGAATGTGTTTTGAATATGGAATCAGAGTTTCAAATTGACAATTACGATTGTTTGAAGTTCCGAAGTCGTTTGTGTGTTCCAAGAAATTCAGAACTTATTTCGATGATTCTGAACGAAGCTCATTGTAGCCGAATGTCAATTCACCCGGGGAGTACAAAAATGTACAACGATCTGAGACGTCAGTTTTGGTGGCATGGTATGAAACAAGACATTTTCGATTTTGTTTCGAAGTGTTTAATATGTCAACAAGTGAAAGCGGAACATCAAGTGCCTACAGGTTTACTTCAGCTGATCATGATACCTGAATGGAAATGGGATCGAGTCACGATGGATTTTGTATCTGGGTTGCCATTTTCGGCAAGTAAGAAAGATGCGATTTGGGTTGTTGTTGATAGACTGACTAAGTCGGCTCACTTTATCCCCGTACGTACGGATTTTTCATTGGATAAACTAGCTGAATTGTATGTTTCTCAGATTGTAAGATTACACGGGGTACCTATTTCTATTGTGTCGGATAGAGATCCGAGATTCACCTCGCGATTTTGGAAGAAATTGCAAGAAGCTTTTGGTACCAAGTTGCATTTTAGCACCGCTTTTCATCCACAGACTGACGGTCAATCCGAGCGGATAATTCAGATACTCGAGGATATGTTGAGATGTTGCATCCTTGAGTTTAGTGGTTCATGGGAGCGGTATTTACCTTTGATTGAATTCGCTTACAACAATAGTTTTCAATCAAGTATTAAGATGGCACCTTACGAGGCTTTGTACGGTCGTAAATGCCGTACACCATTGTTTTGGACCGAGCTCAGTGAAAGAAAAATTTTCGGAGTTGATTTGATTAAAGATGCTGAGCAGAAAGTAAAAATAATTCGCGAAAGTCTGAAGGCAGCATCAGATCGTCAGAAGTCGTACACGGATTTAAAACGAAGAGATATTGAGTATCAGGTGGGAGACAAAGTATTTCTTAAGGTTTCACCTTGGAAAAAGATACTCAGATTTGGCCGTAAGGGCAAACTGAGTCCGAGGTTCATAGGGCCGTATGAAATATCCGAACGAGTTGGTCCAGTGGCATATAGATTGATTTTACCCCCTGATCTCGAGAAGATTCACAACGTTTTTCATGTTTCGATGCTTCGACATTACAGATCTGATACTTCGCACATAATAAATCCCTCCGAGGTTGAAACTCAAGCCTATATGAGTTATGAAGAAGAACCGATTCGTATCCTAGCCCGTGAAGTAAAAGAGTTGCGAAACAAAAGGGTTCCGTTAGTAAAGGTGTTATGGCTCAAACACGGGATCGAAGAAGCTACTTGGGAAACCGAGAACTCTATGAAAGAACGATACCCAAACCTATTTACCGGTAAGATTTTCAGGGACGAAAATTTCTTAAGTGGGGGAGAGTTGTGACAGCCCTAAATTGACCCTAGTCGGAAAGCAGTTTCGGGACCGCTAAACCGAGTCACCAAAGTATTTGAATATGATATTTATTGTCTAACATATGTGATTATGAATGTGTGAAAGTTTTAAGCTTCGATTTAGTCGATTCATGTGAATTTAGTTAATAGGACTTATGTGTGACACTTTTGAAATGTGATAGGTTAATCTATAAGGACCTATTAATGCATGTTGTATAAATGATGGGTTTGCATGTCAAATTACCCAAGTTTTAGATAGTGGCCGGCCATGCAATGGGTTAAAACATATTATAAACATTTTGTGTTAATGTGTTGTGTTAAAAATAATAAAATAAAAGGTTAGTAATAAAGTAATGAAAAGGGAGGGGTGATGAAAACAAAGTTGTTTCATCCATGCTCCTCCATTGCCGTGACTTGAGGAAGGAAGAAGAAGAGGATTCTCTTGCTTCATGTTCGGTTGGTTGATGTTTAGGAAGAGGTATGTTTGATGATTATTCCATAAAACTCATGCATACTTTTAGTTGTTAGTTTGAATTCTACCTAGCCCATGGTTTAAATTTTTGCTATTTGAGGGAGATGATACTCGGCCATGGAAGTTGCCTTCCTTAGTTGGTGTTTGATGTTGTTGTAATGAGGCTTGAAGATGATTGAGTTTGAGTGCTTAACAAAAAGGATTGGATGTGAGGGTGTGTGAGAAGTAGAAAAGGATGGGTCTTAGCAACTTCATGAAGTATTCGGCCATGGTACTAGAATGTTGTAATTGTGTTTAAACTTAGAATTATGTAGTTGTATGGTTAGTATAGGTAGGGACGACCGAATATGAGAGCATGAATAGATGAAGAGTTTTGTAATTATAAAAAAATTGGTTAATTGATATGTGGTAAATGTTAAGTGTTAAATGAAATAGGAATGATATCATGTTGGAATAGGTGTATTCGGCCTTTGATTAAGTATGTAGAAGATAGTGATAGATTGATGTTGCACATTCGGTTATAGGTAAGCATATTGATGATCTATCTTGACTTAGATAATCAGCTAAAGGAGAATACTAGCTAATATGTTGAATTTGATTCATGATTTCATATATATGACTCTAATGTCTGATATATATATGGGCTAAGTACCTTGAATTTCTCTCGATGTTCAAGATGATTAAATCAATTTATTTGTTAAATTAAGCTCAAGAGCAAAGGGGAACTAAATCCGATAAAGGGAAGGAAAAAGTAATTGAATAGCCGTTGGAGTCGTTCGACAACATCCGAGGTAAGTTTTCGAGTAATGGAACTTAGTTTATGATTTGTTTAAGTCATGACATATAAGCATAACAAATAAACGGTGATATAATGATTCTATTTGAGTTATATATTGAGGTAATTAGTTCATACTTATGACGGGCAGCCGAATGCGTATAGAGATCATGTAATAAAGCAAATCGAAATCATGTTCTTTGTATGTGGTTATTGAGCCGAAAATGGTAATGGTTGATAAATGTCTTGTGTTTGAATTCTAGTATGAAAATGAAATATAGATGTGTTATGACTTATTGCTATATGTGCATGATTATTCGAATGATATCCGGGCTAAGTCCCGAAGGCCTTTGTGCTAGTGACTATATCCGGGCTAAGTCCCGAAGGCATTTATGCTAGTGACTATATCCGGGCTAAGTGCCGAAGGCATTTGCGCTAGTGACTATATCCGGGCTAAGACCCGAAGGCATTTGAGCGAGTTGCTATATCCGGCTAATTCCCGAAGGTACTTGGGTTTGGAAATGAGTGATCTTGCTGTAATAATTTCAATTAACACGCTCATAAAATCCAAACGATAAGGTATGCTCCGTATATGCATCGGAAAGGTTGATTCCTTTCAAATAGTATTCGCTCAATTGATTAACGAGCTTCTGGCCTCTAGTTAGGTTTGATTCCCTGTGTATGAATATAATGGTTGGAGCGTGAAGTAAGTATGATTTTGAGAACATGCATATATGAAATTATTCATTTAGTTATATGAACGCTATACTTTAGTCGTAAATAATTTCATTACTCAAAACTTACTAAGCATTAAATGCTCCGTTTCTTTAATTCTCTGTTTTATAGATTTTGTTCGTCAGCTATCGGACTCGGGATTGTCAAAGTCAAAGTCGTCCACACTATCTAAGCCCCTTTTGGTACTCTTTTAGTTGAACTTTGATAGTGGCATGTATAGGACTGACCTTGTTGTTAATTAAGTACCTTTTGGTAATGTATATATTCGGTTGGCCATGCGAAAATGGCTTATATATTTTGAGCATAGCGTTATAATCATTTTGTATATATATGGTTATTGAGAGGTATGGAATTGCTTGGCAATGATTAGCCATTGGAATGGTTAATCACGATCATATTTGGTGCTATGAATGTCAAATGGCTAGTTGAATCATGGAAACTATGAAATAGGTGAGATTTGCCTTAAAATAGATGCTGACAGCAGCTGTGATGTGAGTTTGAAAAATCACTAAAAATAGTAGGAATGTAATTAAATAATGAATAAATTATTTAATCGAATCTTGATGAGTCTATTTTGATATGGAAGAAGCGAAACGACCATATGAGCCGTATTTTATGAGATGTTTAAGTTTTCGTGAAACAGGGCCAGAGCGATTACTGGATCCCCTGTTCTGACTTTGGAAATTCACCATAAATTAACCAGAGATAATTATAAGTCATTCCTTATATTTACAGATTCCTTTTTGAGTCTAGTTTCATTAGAAACAAACGGCATATGTATTGGAGCCCTGTACAGGGAGATATCTAAGTCGTAATGCCTGAAGGTCAGTGTAGTCGAACCCTGAAACAGGGGAGACTTTAACTAATAAACTGTACTAATTGGCACAACCAAAAATTCTAGAAAAAAATTTGTAGATGCATATATGAGTCTATTTTCAGGAAAAATTTACGGAATCAGTTTTCAAGTTTTGGAACTCGAGATATGATTTTTGAGGTGACTGTGACGCAGTTAGCCAGCTTGACTAGAAATTTTAAAATAATCTGTGTATATAAATGAATTAAGTCCGTTAACACCTCGTGTTCGACTCCGGCAACGGTCTCGGGTACGGGGCATTACAATTTTATTGATATCTGAGCTACGGTTTAGTCGATTCTAGGACTACCGTAATATGTTCGGGTCTAGCTATACATGCCATTGTGTGTCTATTTGATAGTGTGGTGATTTCTGACAGTTAAAAATGTGTTTGTATATAGTAATGGTTCCCGATCCCAACCGAGCGGTAGCTGATGATCTTGAGAGTGTAGCGCCTGCTCCTGCACAAGGGACAGTGCCGGTGGACTCTCAACCTATTGCTAGTAATCAGAATGATGAAGCTAGACAGGCTTTTAATAGCGTGATGAATGATTGGTTCAACCAATACATTCGAACTAATACGGCTGTTCCACAACCCCCATTCCCGACTAATACAACCCCTGCACATGCGATACCTCCGGTAACTGACCAGATAAGGTTAAATAAGCCCCCAGTTGATAGAATCCGAAAACACGGGCTACTGAATTTAAAGCTACAGACAGCGACGATGCCGAGCAAGCTGAATTTTGGTTGGACAACACTATTCGGGTACTTAATGAACTATCTTGCACACCCGATGAATGCCTAAAGTGTACTATCTCCTTGCCACGTGATTCCGCCTACTATTGGTGGAATACGTTGATTTCTGTTGTGTCCAGAGAGCAAGTAACTTGAGAGTTTTTCCAAACCGAGTTTCGAAAAAAGTATATCAGCCAGAGATTCATTGATCAAAAACGGAAAGAATTTCTTGAACTTCAACAAGGTTCCATGTCGGTTACTGACTATGAATGAAAGTTTGTAAGGCTTAGCCGGTACGCGTGAGAATGCATTTCTTCAGAAGCTGTGATGTGTAAACGTTTCGAAGATGGACTGAACGATGATATAAAGCTGTATGTTGGCATTTTAGAAATCAGAGAATTTATGGTACTTGTCGAGCGAGCTTGCAAAGCCGAAGAGCTCAGTAAGGAGAAAAGAAAAGCTGATAAGGGAGGAAAGGAGTTTCATAAGAGATCTTCGGGAAAGCCCTTTCAACAGTCATCGAAGAAATTTAGAGATGATTTAGGCCGATCTAGAGACACTTCGGGCTTTTCTAGACGAGATCGTGATCGACCCCCTGTGAGTACACGAGTCACTTCGGTTGCCAGTGTTGGAAATGATCGTCGAGATAGAACAGAGTGCCAGTATTATGGTAAATGGCATTCGGGGAGTTGTAGATTCCATGACCGCTCCTGTTACAAGTGCGGATCAGTTGACCATTTTATTAAAGATTGCCCGAGATTGTCTGAACAGAATGTAAATCAGAGTGGGAAACCGGGTGCTACTACTGCTCGAGGTAGACCATCTAGAAATACAGGAAATCCTAGTGGCGGTCAGAGAGGATCTAGAGACGCTACAACCAGATCTGAGGCTCGTGCTTCTGCTAGAGCTTATGCTATACGTGCACGGGAGGATGCTTCTTCGCCTGATGTTATTACCGATACTTTCACTCTCTTTGATACTAATGTGATTGCTTTGATTGACCCTGGGTCTACTCATTCTTATGTATGTGCGACTTTAGCATCCAGTAAGACTTTACCTGTTGAGTCTACTGAGTTCGTTATTAGAGTGTCGAATCCTTTGGGTCGTTATGTACTTGTTGACAAAGTGTGTAAGAAATGTCCCCTAGTAATCCGAGGTTCCTGTTTTCCGGCCGATTTGATGCTTTTGCCGTTTGATGAATTTGATGTTATTCTCGGTTTGGATTGGTTGAGCGTACATGATGCAGTTGTGAATTGCAAAAGTAAGACGATTGATTTGAGGTGTGCAAATAATGAGATAATCCGAGTTGAGTCTACTGTTTCGAATGGATTGCCAACAATAATATCCTCAATGTTAGCTCAAAAATATGTGAGAAAGGGGTGTGAAGCGTACCTTGCATACGTACTCGATAATAAAGAGTCAGAAAAGAGACTTGAATCGGTACCAGTGGTTTGTGAATATCCGGATGTTTTTCCTGAAGAATTACCGGGGTTACCACCTGTTCGGGAGGTAGAGTTTGGCATCGAACTTGTACCTGGGACTACACCGATTTCGATAGCTCCGTATCGTATGGCACCAACGGAATTGAAAGAATTGAAAACTCAGTTTCAAGAGTTGATGGATAGAGGTTTCGCTCGACCGAGTTTCTCGCCGTGGGGTGCACCAGTATTGTTTATGAAAAGAAGGACGGAACCATGAGGTTGTGCATCGACTATCGTCAGCTGAATAAAGCGACAATAAAGAATAAATATCCGTTACCGCGTATTGATGATTTGTTTGATCAACTAAAGGGAGCCTCAGTGTTTTCAAAGATAGACTTGAGATCGGGTTATTATCAGTTGCGAATTCGAGATTCAGATATACCCAAAACTGCTTTCAAAACGAGATACGGTCACTACGAGTTTTTAGTGATGCCGTTTGGGCTCACTAATGCCCCGGCGGTATTTATAGATTTGATGAATCGGATCTTTAGACCGTATTTGGATCGGTTTGTAGTTGTGTTTATCGATGATATTTTGGTCTATTCGGAAAATGAAACCGAACATGCTGAGCACCTGAGATTAGTGTTGCAGATTCTACGGGATAAGCAGTTATATGCTAAGTTCAGTAAATGTGAGTTCTGGTTGAGAGAAGTTAGCTTTTTGGGGCATGTGGTATCTACATTGGGTATTCGAGTTGATCCGAGCAAAATTTCAGGCATACTTAACTGGAAGCCTCCGAGAAATATTACTAAGGTTCGGAGCTTTTTGGGACTTGTCGGTTACTACAGACGGTTTGTAAAGGGTTTCTCGATGATAGCCACACCAATAACGAAACTACTTCAGAAAGATGTTAAGTTTGAATGGACAGAAAAATGTTAGAAAAGTTTTGATCAATTGAAAACTTATTTGACTGAAGCTCCAGTACTAGTGCAGCCCGAATCAGGCAAGGAGTTTGTTATTTACAGTGATGCATCCTCACTTGGGTTTGGTTGTGTATTGATGCACGAAGGTCGAGTTGTAGCGTATGCGTCGAGACAATTGAAGCCACATGAAAAAAATTATCCAACCCATGATCTCGAACTGGCTGCCATTGTATTCGTCTTGAAAATATGACGACATTACTTATTTGGTGAGAAGTGCCATGTATATTCGGATCATAAAAGTCTCAAATATTTGATGACTCAAAGAGACTTGAATCTGCGACAAAGGCGTTGGCTTGAGTTATTGAAAGATTATGAGCTTGACATTGACTATCACCTGGGAAAGGCTAATGTTGTTGCGGATGCTTTAAATCGTAAATCACTGTTTGCTTTACGAGCGATGAATGTACACCTGTCTGTTCTATCCGACAATGTGTTAGTAGCTGAATTAAAGGCCAAACCATTGTTGATTCATCAAATTCGTGAAGCTCAGAAAGTCGATGATGAATTGGTTGCAAAACGGGCTGAATGTGTTTTGAATATGGAATCAGAGTTTCAAATTGACAATTACGATTGTTTGAAGTTCCGAAGTCGTTTGTGTGTTCCAAGAAATTCAGAACTTATTTCGATGATTCTGAACGAAGCTCATTGTAGCCGAATGTCAATTCACTCGGGGAGTACAAAAATGTACAACGATCTGAGACGTCAGTTTTGGTGGCATGGTATGAAACAAGACATTTTCGATTTTGTTTCGAAGTGTTTAATATGTCAACAAGTGAAAGCGGAACATCAAGTGCCTACAGGTTTACTTCAGCTGATCATGATACCTGAATGGAAATGGGATCGAGTCACGATGGATTTTGTATCTGGGTTGCCATTTTCGGCAAGTAAGAAAGATGCGATTTGGGTTGTTGTTGATAGACTGACTAAGTTGGCTCACTTTATCCCCGTACGTACGGATTTTTCATTGGATAAACTAGCTGAATTGTATGTTTCTCAGATTGTAAGATTACACGGGGTACCTATTTCTATTGTGTCGGATAGAGATCCGAGATTCACCTCGCGATTTTGGAAGAAATTGCAAGAAGCTTTGGTACCAAGTTGCATTTTAGCACCGCTTTTCATCCACAAACTGACGGTCAATCCGAGCGGATAATTCAGATACTCGAGGATATGTTGAGATGTTGCATCCTTGAGTTTAGTGGTTCATGGGAGCGGTATTTACCTTTGATTGAATTCGCTTACAACAATAGTTTTCAATCAAGTATTAAGATGGCACCTTACGAGGCTTTGTACGGTCGTAAATGCCGTACACCATTGTTTTGGACCGAGCTCAGTGAAAGAAAAATTTCGGAGTTGATTTGATTAAAGATGCTGAGCAGAAAGTAAAAATAATTCGCGAAAGTCTGAAGGCAGCATCAGATCGTCAGAAGTCGTACGCGGATTTAAAACGAAGAGATATTGAGTATCAGGTGGGAGACAAAGTATTTCTTAAGGTTTCACCTTGGAAAAAGATACTCAGATTTGGCCGTAAGGGCAAACTGAGTCCGAGGTTCATAGGGCCGTATGAAATATCCGAACGAGTTGGTCCAGTGGCATATAGATTGATTTTACCCCCTGATCTCGAGAAGATTCACAACGTTTTTCATGTTTCGATGCTTCGACATTACAGATCTGATACTTCGCACATAATAAATCCCTCCGAGGTTGAAACTCAAGCCTATATGAGTTATGAAGAAGAACCGATTCGTATCCTAGCCCGTGAAGTAAAAGAGTTGCGAAAAAAAAGGGTTCCGTTAGTAAAGGTGTTATGGCTCAAACACGGGATCGAAGAAGCTACTTGGGAAACCGAGAACTCTATGAAAGAACGATACCCAAACCTATTTACCGGTAAGATTTTCAGGGACGAAAATTTCTTAAGTGGGGGAGAGTTGTGACAGCCCTAAATTGACCCTAGTCGGAAAGCGGTTTCGGGACCGCTAAACCGAGTCACCAAAGTATTTGAATATGATATTTATTGTCTAACATTTGTGATTATGAATGTGTGAAAGTTTTAAGCTTCGATTTAGTCGATTCATGTGAATTTAGTTAATAGGACTTATGTGTGACACTTTTGAAATGTGATAGGTTAATCTATAAGGACCTATTAATGCATGTTGTATAAATGATGGGTTTGCATGTCAAATTACCCAAGTTTTAGATAGTGGCCGGCCATGCAATGGGTTAAAAATATTATAAACATTTTGTGTTAATGTGTTGTGTTAAAAATAATAAAATAAAAGGTTAGTAATAAAGTAATGAAAAGGGAAGGGTGATGAAAACAAAGTTGTTTCATCCATGCTCCTCCATTACCGTGACTTGAGGAAGGAAGAAGAAGAGGATTCTCTTGCTTCATGTTCAGTTGGTTGATGTTTAGGAAGAGGTATGTTTGATGATTATTCCATAAAACTCATGCATACTTTTAGTTGTTAGTTTGAATTCTACCTAGCCCATGGTTTAAATTTTTGCTATTTGAGGGAGATGATACTCGGCCATGGAAGTTGCCTTCCTTAGTTGGTGTTTGATGTTGTTGTAATGAGGCTTGAAGATGATTGAGTTTGAGTGCTTAACAAAAAGGATTGGATGTGAGGGTGTGTGAGAAGTAGAAAAGGATGGGTCTTAGCAACTTCATGAAGTATTCGGCCATGGTACTAGAATGTTGTAATTGTGTTTAAACTTAGAATTATGTAGTTGTATGGTTAGTATAGGTAGGGATGACCGAATATGAGAGCATGAATAGATGAAGAGTTTTGTAATTATAAAAAAATTGGTTAATTGATATGTGGTAAATGTTAAGTGTTAAATGAAATAGGAATGATATCATGTTGGAATAGGTGTATTCGGCCTTTGATTAAGTATGTAGAAGATAGTGATAGATTGATGTTGCACATTCGGCTATAGGTAAGCATATTGATGATCTATCTTGACTTAGATAATCAGCTAAAGGAGAATACTAGCTAATATGTTGAATTTGATTCATGATTTCATATATATGACTCTAATGTCTGATATATATATGGGCTAAGTACCTTGAATTTCTCTCGATGTTCAAGATGATTAAATCAATTTATTTGTTAAATTAAGCTCTAGAGCAAAGGGGAACTAAATCCGATAAAGGGAAGGAAAAAGTAATTGAATAGCCGTTGGAGTCGTTCGACAACATCCGAGGTAAGTTTTCGAGTAATGGAACTTAGTTTATGATTTGTTTAAGTCATGACATATAAGCATAACAAATAAACGGTGATATAATGATTCTATTTGAGTTATATATTGAGGTAATTAGTTCAACTTATGACAGGCAGCCGAATGCGTATAGAGATCATGTAATAAAGCAAATCGAAATCATGTTCTTTGTATGTGGTTATTGAGCCGAAAATGGTAATGGTTGATAAATGTCTTGTGTTTGAATTCTAGTATGAAAATGAAATATAGATGTGTTATGACTTATTGATATATGTGCATGATTATTCGGATGATATCCGGGCTAAGTCCCGAAGGCCTTTGTGCTAGTTACTATATCCGGGCTAAGTCCCGAAGGCATTTATGCTAGTGACTATATCCGGGCTAAGTGCCGAAGGCATTTGCGCTAGTGACTATATCCGGGCTAAGACCCGAAGGCATTTGAGCGAGTTGCTATATCCGGCTAATTCCCGAAGGTACTTGGGTTTGGAAATGAGTGATCTTGCTGTAATAATTTCAATTAACACGCTCATAAAATCCAAACGATAAGGTATGTTCCGTATATGCATCGGAAAGGTTGATTCCTTTCAAATAGTATTCGCTCAATTGATTAACGAGCTTCCGGCCTCTAGTTAGGTTTGATTTCCTGTATATGAATATAATGGTTGGAGCGTGAAGTAAGTATGATTTTGAGAACATGCATATATGAAATTATTCATTTAGTCATATGAACGCTATACTTTAGTCGTAAATAATTTCATTACTCAAAACTTACTAAGCATTAAATGCTCCATTTCTTTAATTCTCTGTTTTATAGATTTTGTTCGTCAGCTATCGGACTCGGGATTGTCAAAGTCGAAGTCGTCCACACTATCTAAGCCCCTTTTGGTACTCTTTTAGTTGAACTTTGATAGTGGCATGTATAGGACTGACCTTGTTGTTAATTAAGTACCTTTTGGTAATGTATATATTCGGTTGGCCATGCGAAAATGGCTTATATATTTTGAGCATAGCGTTATAACCATTTTGTATATATATGGTTATTGAGAGGTGTGGAATTGCTTGGCAATGATTAGCCATTGGAATGGTTAATCACGATCATATTTGGTGCTATGAATGTCAAATGGCTAGTTGAATCATGGAAACTATGAAATAGGTGAGATTTGCCTTAAAATAGATGCTGACAGCAGCTGTGATGTGAGTTTGAAAAATCACTAAAAATAGTAGGAATGTAATTAAATAATGAATAAATTATGTAATCAAATATTGATGAGTCTATTTTCATATGTAAGAAGCGAAACGACCATATGAGCCGTATTTTATGAAATGTTTAAGTTTTCGTGAAACAGGGCCAGAGCGATTACTGGATCCCCTGTTCTAACTTTGGAAATTCACCATAAATTAACCAGAGATAATTAGAAGTCATTCCTTATATTTACAGATTCCTTTTTGAGTCTAGTTTCATTAGAAACAAACGGAATATGTATTGGAGCCCTGTACATGGAGATATCTAAGTCGTAATGCATGAAGGTCAGTGTAGTCGAACCCTGAAACAGGGGAGAATTTAACTAATAAACTGTACTAATTGGCACGACCAAAAATTCTAGAAAAAAATTTGTAGATGGATATATGAGTCTAGTTTCAGGAAAATTTTACGGAATCAGTTTTCGAGTTTTGGAACTCGAGATATGATTTTTGAGGTGACTGTGACGCAGTTAGCCAGCTTGACTGGAAATTTTAAAATAATCTGTGTATATAAATGAATTAAGTCCGTTAACACCTCGTGTTCGACTCCAGAAACGTTCTCGGGTACGGGGCGTTACAGTAGATAATTTGGTGTGACGCTTGTTTAATAATAAAATATATGATATGTTTGAATAATGTATATGTATGGCGGAGGGAAATTATTGAAGGGATAGATGAAGTTAGGACTTGGGAATGAGAATTTTTGTTATATATCGTCATACGATATTGTTGAGTGAAAACCTTGATGTGTGAAGCTTTTAGCCTTGCGAAGGGGACATTGATGTGTTCGAGCATCAAGGTTACAATAGGAAAATAGAGGTATGGGAGGAGGAATAGGGACAATGAAATTCCTATTATATACCGCCATACGGGCTACCGAGTGCAAACGTGATGTGTGAAGCTACAGGCCTTGCAGGGGAAACACTCTGGTGTTCAAACATCAAGTTGGTTATGAGATAGGTCAATATTGATGGTTATAAGGTTCCATAGAGCAACACCGTGATGGTGGTCAGCAGGCTCTATAGGGTGACACCACAAAAGCGTTAAGGTCTTACGAGGTGACACCTCGAAAGAGGTCTAATGAGTAAGACCATAGTTCAGATATGGCAGCATAGGTAATCTACCTAGATAGTAAACACGGGGTAGTCACCGGGACATTAAACACACGGAAGCCCGCTAGGACGTAAAACACGGGGATCACATTTGGAAAGTCCGAGGATCAAATAGGATGCCAAAGGATTTAAGTGGAGTTCACAGTGTAATTGGGGCAATAAGTCACAAGAATGAATGAGTTTGGCGTGTCTAAGGAATATAGACCACCAAGATAACGAGAAAATTTTCCAAGGCCAATAATGAGGGATGCCAAGGTTACATCTCAATTCAGTTAGGATGAAAAGAGAAGACTCCTTAAATGAGAGGTATACATAATGTACAACAAAACGAGTTCACCAGGGAAGCTGTGGATCCTACATGGTTTAAGCAGATGTGGAATAAACTCTACTAAGATGCAATCATGGAGTGTAAGATGACGAAAAGTCAGTCGAAGGGTTTAATAAGCTGATAAGGGTCTTCATGGGAGGTAATGCATGCCCAAGGTTTAATGACCTGTAATGATCATTAAATGATAGTCGAAAGAGGAGGTCATGCACAACCATGAAAATTGACAGAGAAGCCTCCTTAGGAAATAGACTGACAGAGTGAGTACTATGGTGTTTTGTGGTGAGCACTAGTACTTCAAGGCAGTGAGGACATTGAAATTTGGTAAAGACAGCAGTTGTAACGATTTCTTGGGTAGTCACCAAGTGTCGCCTATTAGAAATAATGAATGCGATTATCAGGAAGTTTAATTCTGAGTGGAAGTTTCACATTTTCCTTAAATTCTATATGCAGATCTCACTAAGTTCTCTAGAACTTATAAAGTTTCTACTTGAATGCAGGTTAGTTAAAGATTCAGAAATCAAGAAGGACCAAGCCACACTCCACTGTGAACTAGGTGAAACGCGACTGCTATTCATGTGTATAAAAGGGCTCTTGTAGAAACCTCGCCTTAAGGTTTAAGTTCACTGTCCAAATTTTGTAAACGACCATTGGAATCAAATCTTAAAGTTTTACTACTAGTTTAATTTGAGTCAAAGTTTCAGTTAGATTATTAAATTCAAGTTATTTAAGTATGTAATTAAATCAAAAATAGAAATTGTGTTTAGTCATTCTCATTAGTGTAGCATTCAATACCCGAACTTAGCAATCGGGTCGAGTAGATGGTGTTACATGGCATAAACTTGTCATTTTATTCCAAAAATATATAAAAAGTCAAATTAAATATGAAACCGATTAATATGAAAAAGCAATAAAAAGCCTTATAAAATACTTGTGAATAAGCTCTTTAAGTGTATAAGAAGCTTAATTTGACACACACACACACACATATATATATACACAACAGATCTAACTCCTCCTCACTTAAGTTATTACTTGTCCTCAAGCAAACACTCAAAACACTAACACACAACTAGACAACTTTAGAGCAATGGTGAGGTATGAGACATGGTTAACAAGTGTGTACAATGTAAAGGAATTTTTTTTAATATTAAATCCATTAAATAGGTTTTGAAGAAAAAGTTAAATTCATCTGAAACCGATTGCTCTCAATTTCAAATTTAAAATTCCAACCTACGTCACCTTACTCAAACAATTATAAGTTTTACTACTGGATATTAATTTTAATATTTACATCTACATTATTGTATCATGAGCCAATTGTACAACAATTCAATTAAGAAAATTATAAAAATATTCTTTTATATTATACTTTTTTAGGATACTTTTATCTTTTTATTTAAAAAGAACAAAAAAAATGCTTATTTGTTTTTTGTAATTTTACTAACGTGTTATTTGTTGTTTGTAATATTTTTATTTTTTAATTGAGTTGGTTTACAATTAATTATTTAGTGATATCAATTCAACTAATAATTTTAATAGTAGTATAGAGTAGAATAAAACTATTTTAATAATTTAAATATAATAATAAATAATAAATAATTTGAAGTAATATTTAATGGCTGGGCCTTCCAAGGTTGTGGTACATAAATATCATATGGTGGGACAAGGTTGTAAACATATCTGTTGTCGTTGTTAAGGCGGTCGTAACATAAATGGACACCTCTGAAAACAATATTTGGCCTAACTCAAGACAAGAGTAGTGCGGAGCACCCTAACTGTTCTGTAACATGAATTTAGATTGCATAACTTACTCTGAAAGCCCTAAAATATTTTCACTCTTGTGGAGGTTTTTGCATCTATTGAGAAATAAAAACAAAGCGAATATTTTTGTGTCCCCCAAATTTCATGCTCTTGGCAGCTTTTGCATCGCTAATATAAAAAGACTTTGATCCCTAATATTTTTTTTTTTTGAAAATACTCGGTATTTAATCATTTTTTAACTTTTATTTTGATTTTTTATGGTTGGATATAATAAATTTTCAGTAACATTTTTTTAAAAAATTTAGTATAATAATTTATTTGGCCTTTTAATTTTATAAAAAAATTATTTTAACCCTTCATATATTTTTTTATCTTTTTTAACTTTTGAATTTTTTTTTGTCAAATCATCTTAAAATAGATGGAAAAGTTAACATTTGTCTACTTGTATGATATATTAGCAATTATTTAATTTTTTTTAAAGTTAAAATTTTTTTTAATATTTTTATACTTTTGAATAATTTTAAAAAATCTAATTACTTGTTATATGTCATTCACATTATAGGTCATATTTGCTCTTTTTGACACAATACCTAAAATTACCTATAGTCTCTCCCTAACTCATAAATAGGAGGATAATACGCTTCAGCGCATTCGAATCTACATCCTCTTGCACTAGCAATAATACCCATGCCAACTAAACTAAGAGGCTCGATCATTATTTTAAAAAATTATTAACTATTATTAATGGAGTTTTAACTATATACGTTTTCAATTAATCAAATACACATTTATATTTCTTATTGAATTAATATTTAGTTAAAAAAAATTTTATGCTCATAAGAAAGGAAAAAAAACCATTACAATATTTCATACAAATTATATATTAACATTATTTACTTTTTTAAACATATATAATCTTTTTATTTTTCTTTTCAAAAATTAAATAATTTTAAGCATATTTTAACTATTTTTATTAGAATATTTTTTTTTACATTAAGACTTTAATTATTTTTAAATATTTTTACATATGTAATATAAATGAATATTTGAATATTAACAAAAATTATTTTATTGACTAAACTTCTATGGGTTTATGATCATAAAATTAAAATATCACATATAAAGTTACTTATCAGCTAAAGGTAAAGTTTGAATAGTCTCAATTTCTCAATGTTCAATCCAAAATTTAATATTTAAGACTTTTTTATATTAATTTTTATTTTAGAAATATATTTAATAATTGAAAATAAATTATTTTGATTGCTTGATTAGCGATTGAAATGTATAGATTGAAATGTATAGAGTTATTGACGCATAAAATTTCTTATGTTATTAAATTTCATGAGAAGGTTATTTTAAGTATTTACTTTTTTAATAAACTATTATGTTCTATGTTTCTAGTAACACTGCATAAAAAAATTGAAAGGTAACATAAAGTTTGTATAAACATTTTTGTATACCTAAAATATTTATTTTTGGTAAATATATAGGAGTTTAGCCATAGGCTAAAAGTACAGTAGTATTATTTTCCATCAATCATAGTATGCATAGCGCGTTGGACATCTTCTTCCAATAAATCTCTTACATATGCCGGTGGATCCACATGAATAATCAATTGTTCCATTCCACCTCTAACCTCTAGCCTTTGATATACAAAGACATCATCCAAGCTTCGGCCAATGCTATAAAATCATGGCTACTGTCACTAGCTAATTGAATATGAAGTCGTTATGGCTCTTCCAAAGGACCAGCTACCAATAGGAAAAAAAATCGTCCATTCACCATTTTGGAGCTCTAGTTTACCTTCATTCCTAATATTCCAAATAATTCGAAGAACAAGTGAAAAATTACAGAAAATACTCCAACAACTCCTTGGTACCACTGATTTCCAAATTGCTTCAACAAATCCACAATCCCTAACAACATGCATCGTAGATTCTACATCCAAACCACCTCGATCATAGGAAATATAGTCATACCTTGCCTTTTTGTTCCTTGTTTTTCAAGAGTCTGCCATGAGCGAGTACCCAGAGGAACACTCGTACCCTCTGCGGTGCATACTCTCCATGTGAACTCATCGCTTGCAACCCTATCTGGCACATTTACAAAAACAAGATGTTTATAAGATTCTGATAGGGAGAATTTTCCCCCGATAGCCACCTCCACGTCAGGTGGTTTGATCCTACATTCAATTAAGTCAGTGTGAAAGCCAATATACACTTCACAATACCTTACAGAAGTACCGAAGCTAACCATTGAGAGTTCCATGCCCCCTTCGTCACTATGTCACAAACATGAAGTTAATCTTGAAATGGTTCTTGCCTGATGTAATGTTGTCGAAGGATGCCCGAGTCCCTTAACCAATCATCGTTCCAAAAATTAACTAGCTTACCATCACACACTAACCAAATGATGCCCTTTCTAACCTCATCCTAAATATTAGCTATGGAATGCCAAGTATAAGAACAGTCGTTCCGATGGATGGCAACCGATAGCAGTACATGAGCTTTGCATTTATTCCTCAATATCTAAACCCAAAAATCCTCTGTGTTAGTGACTAGTTTACAACCCAAATTCAGGAGGAAAAGTTTGCTCTGGTTTTGCAGTCGCCAAATGCCTAAACCCCCATTCAACCAAGCTTACAACAATCCTCCCAACTCACAAGTGATGATTTCTTTCCGGATTGTGTAGATTATAAGAACACATGAGCCACCTTCTTAATTTCGTTACAGATCAAAATAGGAATTTTTGCCATTGTCATAAAGTAATTTGGAATGGCAAGTAACACGAACTTAACTAAAGTGAGACGTCCTGCAAGTGATAGCTTTCTTGTCTCCCACCTATTAAGTTGAGCACAAACTTTGTCCAAAACAAACTGAAGCGTACCTATACCAACTCAATTGTGGAAAAATGGAACATCTAGATATTTCCCCAGGTCAATCACTTTGGTAAAACCAAGCTTGTTACATAGACTAGACGTTTCCCTTTTGGACACATTATATGATAAGAATACTTGAGTCTTATACCGATTAACATTGCGTCCATAAAAATGACAGAAAATATTAAGGACATGTTGAAGGAAATCTACACTCTTTTAGTCAGCTCTACAAAAGAAGACAAGGTCATCGAAAAAGAACATATGGGAGACACCTAGACCACTGCGAGAGAGAAATAAAGGTTCCTAGGCACTCTCCTCAATGATAGCTTCAATCAAGTGACCTAGATGTTCCATTCTCAGGATGAAAAGATAAGGGGAGAGGGGATCTCCCTATCTTACACCTTTGGTCGAGATAAGTTTTCAGAAAGTGAACCATTCCATAGGAGTTGTATGGAAGATGAAGAAACAAAGTTCAATGTTGTATGAACAAGAGCTTCAGGTAAACCTATCTCATTTAGAGTATACTTTAAAAAATCCTGTTGACCTGGTCATACGCCTTCTCTAAATCCACATTTATTGCCATCCATCCTTTTTTAGCCATTGTGTATTTCATCATGTGAATTGCCTCTTAGGCAACTATAATATTGAATGTTTCGTGACGGTATGAAGCTAGGATTCTAGCAAGGATTCTAGCCCTATCCCTCGATTCATGTTCCAAACATTTTACCTCTTCCATAATCTTGTTTTTCTCCACTAACACTTTCAAAACCCTTTCTTGTAGAAAGGCCACCTGCATCATTACCTCATACCTCAACCCGTTCTCAAATCATAAACACTCATCTTGCTCAGTGGTAACCATCCTTTGGGCATAGCGACTTAATCGCAGAAACCCGATCTCATACTCAGCCACGGATCTATCCCTCTATTTGAGCTCAATGAACTCCAATCGATAAGCCTCAACATAATGCTTCCCTACATACTTATTTTGGAAAGCCTCTAGAAAATATTCCCAAGTTAACCTATCAGTTTAGGTACCCCTCACAACGGCTTACCACCAACGATAAGCCTCATCCTTCAATAACAAGACCGTTCCTCTCAGTTTTTGTTCTAGGGTACATTTCATGTCATTCAAAATTCTCTCCATAGCCTCAAGTCAGAAAATTTCCACGGTAGGGGTTGTCCCAGCAATACCCCTAAATAACTCAGCTCTGTTAGTACAAAGTCTCTCAACAATGGTCCCACGATTTCCAAATCCTCATTGGGCCCCAACAACAAGTTGTAGCACCCTTACCATGGCCTATGACACAACATCGTCAGCAGGCTACAAATGATCCTCCTCCATAGAGCGAGTATTCTCAACTCGATCAATCACATGTTTGAGTTTAGTCGCGGGCTTAGGCGAGCGTGCTCGTGATGCAGACGAATCGATTTGGGTCTCTAAACCCTACTCTCCACTAGCTCTCATAGCTCTAGTACGTACTCCATGCGAACTCATCTTTAGTCGAAGTTTTAAAGCTTTACGCAGTTTTATCTGACAAATAGAAACGAGTTTTATTTATCAGTTCTAGAGTTTCATCACCAAAGTATTAGTATCTATAGTTTTCAAAGTCTAAGTTTCACAGTAGAGTAAAAAAAATCTAGATCAAAAGTCTCATAGTAAAAACTTTCAGAATCTATAATATACTATTGTATCAAAAATTAGAGGGGCAGAAATACTTATCTAGGCCAACTTCAGGGTCTCGATATTTTTTGTAACAGATTTAAATAATAATTTCAACTAGATATGATTTTTTTTCAAAAATATTTTTTTTTGTGCGTGCATGCAATTTTTGAAAATAACCACAATTCGAGTTTTTGAACTTGGCTCTGATAGCACTAAATGTAAGCCCCTAGACCCGACCCAAACGTTATGGCCAAATCTTGAAGATTACATTGGCCATGATGATGGCCCAATAAAACATTTTAGAAATTATCTCTTGAAAATCTCTTTGCGAAAACTGAAGGTTGTGTTATTTAAGTGTTTTTTTAGAAATTCAATCTTATGTTCAAATGAAAAATGTCAAGATTCAAAAAAAACACTGCAGTGGAAAATGTCATTTTGAAAAATCATAAGATTAATATTGATACTTTCAAAGTCATCGATTTTGCAAACATGTTGTGATGGGTTCTAAAAATCAACTATTGAGTTTAAAATCGTTACTTGGAATCTAATAAATTTTTTTATAAAAATAGTCTATCATTTTAGTTTTATTTCCTCAAATTATTTAAATTATAATTTAACATAACAAATCATGTAGAAAAGAAAAACCCCAAAACATTATCCAAATTTCCCAAATCAAAAATCCAAACCAAAGTCCCAAAATTAAAGTCCATAAAGCATGAACACAAACCCAAATGTCCAACACCACTACTTGCAAGATTTTTCAAAAAATAACCAAGAGTAACTCCGTAGCCAAGCCCATCCTAGCCTTGATTATCTAAATTTAAAGTTTAAAGGGGGTGAGCTTAAAAATGCTCAGAGTAAGTCTTAAATAACAATTATTTCACAAAATAATTAATCACAACATCATATTAATCAGTCCATAACATATATGAAATACTCAATTATAAATTAGATATGGCAGATTGTGTAATGACGTAATCAATGCAACATTTTTAGAATCCAATACAGATATTAGAACTTAAACCCTACCTAACTCCGCTATACACCATACAGAGTTCCTCAGAACTCATCCAACCAATAACACACCAAAATGTGGTCGAACCACCAGAAATTGCAGCTTTACTGTCAGATGCATAATATTATAGACAAGCCACCAGAAATGCAGATCTACTGCCAGATACTTCTTTCGTACATTTTTCCAATCCCATGCATGTGTTATGGCAATAGAACATATTTTTCAGTAGCATGCTTTATATGCGAATCGGATTATCAGAGAATGGCATGCTTAACATGCGAGTCAGGTCTCATATTTTTACACATAATTTCACAAAAGCATGCTTTATTAAGCAAATCATAGCATCATAGTAGGGCATAATTAACATACAAATCCTTAGATCAAAATTTAGTAACATATATTATTTCCATATAAATAAGTATACCATATTTTTATAAGCCACAAATCACATGACATGAGTGATGGAAATCATATATTATCATACATCTTAGAATCATCCAATAAACCAATCACACCACTAAATCACAGAATTTTGGGATTTACTTACTTGTTATCTTCGCTTATCGATTTTACCAATTCTATGAATATACTTGTATTCACATAATCACAATATTAAATATAAATATCCATAAGTAATACACTTAATATATATAAATAAATATTCTTCATCATTATTTATTTAATCGTAATATCGAATAATATCACTTAAATCCCCACACCTTACGCTTAATGGATTAGATCTTGATTCCACTTCAAAATAGATGAATACGATTTTCCTTTAGTTACTATGTTAAATCAAAATACGTGTTAGTACCGATCTAAAATAATAATAATATTCCCCTAAATAAGTAACACTGATTCGGCACTATTTACGCATAAAAATCGTCAACTATCACCCCTTTCTATAGTTGATGTGTGTATTCTGGGATTTACGAGTATTCTTCAATGATGCACAAAATTGAATTGTTAGATCCTTGTTAAATAAAAATAATACTTTGAAAATATAATGCTTACAATAATTCTTCATACTTACAATTAAATAGAAAGAAAATGGCTTGGCAATGAAATCCCAAAAAACCAATCAAAGAGGGGGATTAGGCCCTATAATCGAAAAAAAAAGAGTTTACCTAAAATAATAATTTGAAACATGATTTTTAATAATGAAAAATCATATTCAGGAGTTTACAAGAGGATTTTGGAAAGACGGGAAGAAAAGAAGAAAAATGGAAAAAAAATCGGCGGTGGCCAACGGTGACGATGGCAACGAAAATGGTGCAACGGCTGCGACAATGATGGTGGTGTGGTGATGGTAGTAGGGGGAAGGAAAGTGAGGAGACAGTTGAGTATGGTGGAGGAGGGGCAGAGATTTGAAGAAAAATGACTTCAAAAGTGTTGAAAAATAATCGAAAAAGCCGAAAACGATGGAGGAAAAGGTGGTGGATGGCAAAGGAGAAGAGGAGAAAAAAAAAAGGTAACAAAATGAAAAATGAGGTTTTGGGAGAGCTAGGGCCGACCAAGGGCAGTCAACAATTCATTTTCGGTAAATTTAGGGACAAAGAGAGTTAAAAGGGGGATTTTGCATAAAAAGGAAAGTAGAAAGAGACTATGGAAGGAAAGTTTGACTCAATAAAAGGAAGGAGAATCTCTTCCTTTTATAAAAATACTTAGACGACAATGGGGATTGTTGACCTTTTAGAATGGTCAGCAATTGTGGCTAGGATGAGAAAATAAATAAAATGAGTGTAGGGGAATTTAAACATGAGACCTCTAACAATTAATTAAGATACTAAACCACTAAGCCTTTTTCTTCCTTGTGATACAAATTTGCACAATTTAATAAATAAATTCTAGGGCGTGATAACATTCATATATTTGATCCGGTAGTCAGGTTAGGTATAGGGATGTTACATTTATTGGTACCAGAACTTAGGTTTTCTAATTCTTGGGTCGTGAATAAGTCTATATGTATATGCCATTTTATATATTGATGTGATGAGATGAGTTTTTGAAATTAATAGTGATAGTTTTGAATTGTAGAATTAAATATGTCAATTAGGTCTCAAGAAGCTTCAAAATATGAGGTAGAAAGTAGGACCTCGAACTTGATTAGAGTAGAAAATAGACAAAAGGACCAAGCCTAGAATGAGTCTGATAAACCTGTAAATCTAAGATCCAATAGAGAACAAGGTCCTAATAGAAGAATAAGAAGAGAATCTGAACAAGTGCCTATCAAGGGTGATGTACTTGCTTCTGAGCATTAATTCAGACTTTAAACCAATTATTACAACAATTATTTCGAGGCTTACGGAATATCCGATAGTGTTCTGAATGGTTCAACGGTGAGAGTAGTGATTTTAGCTTAATGAAGAAAAGTACAACCGTGTTATGAGTTGTACAGGTACGTATGAGATATAAACTCTATATACATGATTTGTGGGTTATATGGACGGCAATGAGTAAGTTATACTTATGCCTACCTTGGTATCATAAGCATGGTGATTGTTGACGCATTGTTGTTGTATATTACTTCTATGCAACTTACTAAGCTTTAATGCTTACTCCCTTTCCTTTTCATTTCCATTCAGTGCCGTCTCATTAGCTCAAGGATCATCGGATGTTAGAGATATCGATCACACTATCAGCCAAAGAACCGGTATAGTTGGATTTATATTTTTGAATATGGCATGTATAGGGCTTAGACTTTATCATTTTGTGTCTTTGAGAATTAGCCAATCGCAATGACTCGGTTTTGGAACCCTTCATTTTGTATTAAGCCATGAATGATGGCTAACACTCATTTTGATTTATAAAAGATGTATTGTCTTGGTGTTGGTTGGTATTTGCATGGAACTAAGTATATAAGGGTGGCAATGAGGCTTGGTAAATAGCCTTATATTGTCCACACGGGTAGAAACACAGGCGTGTGTCTAGGCCGTGTATGACACACGGTCTGCTGCATGGGAGTGTAGTTCGGTCGTCTGTCCCCTACACGTAAAAATTTCAAGTCAGTATGCATGGTAT
This sequence comes from Gossypium hirsutum, assembly GCF_007990345.1. NCBI lineage: Eukaryota > Viridiplantae > Streptophyta > Magnoliopsida > Malvales > Malvaceae > Gossypium > Gossypium hirsutum. The sequence goes on along the minus strand of NC_053426.1, from coordinate 45,846,159 downwards.
TAAACATACGAGCAGAGACACGGCCGTATGTCTCAGCCGTGTAAAGGACATGGCCTAGTACACAGGCATGTGCCATGGCCATGTGACATTTTAGGGATGCTGACGTCAGAAATAGAATGTCTAAGTTTTTGCACACGGGCTAGAACACAGGAGTGTCATGGCCATATGAGGAACACGGGCCATTGACACGGGCCATTGTCCGGTTGTGTAAAAACCCCTGTAGGTGTGAATTACAATTTAATTCCACACGAGTATTGGACATGAGTGTGTCCCTAGGTTTCTAAGCCGTGTGAGCCATAGGGCCATCAGCACGACCATGTTAAAATGGTCACACGGGCGTGTTACCCTTTCACACGAGCTGTGACCTGTTCAAGGACAAAATTTTCATAGTTGGTTTAGGGACCTGGAATGGTTCCGATTAGTTTTCAATGATCGATTTGGGACTCGTAGGCCCATAATAAGAAGTTTAAAGTAGATATAGAAAATGTTTTAAAATTTGACTGAACCTCGATGACTTGAGATTGATCGTAAGTATGAGATCAAGTGAGGTAATGCCTTGTACTCCACCCGGCGTGGTTTACGGGTATGGGGTGTTACATTTAGTGGTATTAGAACTATGGTTTAGTCGGTTCTAGGACTAACCTAGTGAGCGTACGAGTCTAGCCATACATGCCATAATTGTATACTGATAGTGTGATGATCTCTGACGATTATAAATTATGTTTTTATGTATAGTAAATGGATCCTGATAGAGCCATGGAATGACGTGGAAAGTAATGCGCTGGCTCCCGCTGAAGGGACTGCGCCAGTAGAGAGTGAGCCAGTAACTATGGGCCAAGGTGAAGGGGCTAGATAAGCCTACCTCCAAATGATGGATGCTTGGTACACGGAGTATGTTCGTGCGAACCCGAACACTCCACCTCCCCCACCCCCCCTCCTGATTCCTCAGTAACACTCCACTCCCCTACCCCCACCCCCCGATTCCTCAGTATACCCCAGTAGCTCTACAAGGCGTGGACATGTTTAGAAGAGAGAAGCTTCCTGTAGACAAGATCTGGAAATAAGAGGCCGAATAATTTTGGGCTAGCATAGATGATGATCCGGAGAGAGCAGAATTTTGGCTAGAAAATGTCATCAGGGTATTTGATGAATTATCATGCACACCTGAAGAATGCGTGAAGTGTGTGGTGTCACTTTTACGGGATTTGACATATCAGTGGTGGAATACTCTCGTGTCTGTTGTACCGACAGAAAGAGTAACTTGGGAATTTTTCCAAGAAGAGTTCCAAAAAATGTATATTAGCCACGGGTTTATGGATTAGAAAAAGAAAGGAATTTTTAGAGTTGAAGCAAGGTAATAAGACTGTGATGGAGTATGAACGCGAGTTTGTGAAACTCAGCAAATATGCGCGGGAATGTATATCCATTGAAGCTACCATGTGTAAGAGGTTTGAGGATGGACTTAATGAAGACATCCGAGTATTTGTTGGCATCGTAGAGATAAGAGAATTTGTAGTACTCGTTGAGAGAGTATGAAAGGTTAAGGAGCTAGTAAAAGAAAGGAGAAAAGCAGCTATTGAGTTGCGGGATTCAAAGAAGAGATAGATAGGGAAATCATACTAGTCCTCGTCTAAAAGATCAAAAGAGTTTGCTACCCGATCAAATGTTTCAGTGGGGTTTTCAAATACAAACAAGAACCGCCAGAACACAACTTCTAGAGCCCAGACCTCTTCTGACGCGAGTGTCGGTAGTGCTCAGCCAAATAAGCCAAAATGCTCGTAGTGGGGTAGGCGTCATTTTGGTGAATACCGAGGAAACAAGAGGGGTTGCTATAAGTGTGGGTCACTAGACCACTTTATTCATGATTGAACTGAGATGGGAGAGAGAAAGCAAGATGTAAAGGAAAGCAGTGCTCCATTAAAGGGTAGACCACAAAAGAACCCGGGGAGCGGGGCTTCTAGCAGAGGTGCACCCAGAGACGTTGCAGTGAGGTCTGAGGGTAGAGCGCCTGCAAGAACTTATGTTATTCAAGCTCAGGAAGAGGCAGAGTCTCCCTATATGATCACGGGTACTTTTTCTATCCATGATATAACTGTTGTTGCTTTAATTGACCCGGGATTTACCCACTCATATATTTATATGAAAGTGGTACCTCGTATGAGCATGCTAGTAGAGTCCACTGAGTTTGTGATCAAAGTGTCTTACCCTTTAGGCAAATATGTATTAGTGGACCAAGTGTGTAAGAATTGTACTTTGACAATTAGAGGTCATTATTTTCCGGCTAACTTGATGTTATTACTATTTAATGAATTTGATGTAATCCTTGGGATGGATTGGTTGACTTCTCATAGTGTTGTAGTGGACTGTGGGAGGAAAGTTATTGAGTTGAAATATAAAGGCGAGAATATTCTTCGAGTTGGACCAGATGGATCAGGTAATCTGCCTATAATGATATCATCTTTAACTGCTGAGAAATATTTGAGAAAAGGATATGAGGCCTATCTAGCTTTTGTGTTGAATACCCAAGTGTCTGAGTTGAAGATTGAATCGGTACCAGTGGTCTGTGAGTTTACAGACGTGTTCCCAGAAGAATTACCCGGATTACCTCTAGTGAGGGTAATCAAGTTTGGAATTGAATTGGTTCTTGGTACGACGCCCATCTCAATTGCTCCATATAGGATGGCTCCAACCGAGTTAAAAGAGTTGAAAGCACAGTTGCAAGAGCTAACGAATAAGGGCTTTGCGAGATTGAGTTTTTCACTGTGGGAAGCTTTAGTACTCCTTGTGAAAAAGAAAGATGGATCGATAAGGTTATGCATCGACTATAGGCAGCTCAACAAGGTAACAGTGAATAACAAATATCCTTTGCCAAGGATCGATGATCTGTTTGATTAGTTGAAGGGGGGCACTGTATTTTCCAAGATTGATCTAAGATCTGGGTACTACCAGTTGAGAGTAAAAGAGCAAAATATACCAAAGACTGCTTTTCGGACGAGATATGGGTATTATGAATTCCTCGTTATACCTTTTGGTTTGACTAATGCCCCAGCAGTATTTTTGGATCTGATGAACTGCATTTTCAGGCCATATTTGGATAAGTTTGTCGTTTTCTTTATCGATGACATATTGATTTATTTGCATGATGAAAGAGAGCATGCAGAACATCTAAGAGTTGTATTACAAACCTTCGGAGACAAAAGATTGTATGCCAAGTTCGGTAAGAGTGAATTTTGGCTTAAGGAGGTCAGTTTTCTAGGACATCTTGTGTCAGGAGACGGGACCCGAGTTGACCCAAGTAAGATCTCGACTATTGTTGAATGGAAACCTCCAAAGAATGTGACAGAGGTTCGAAGCTTTTTGGGTTTGGCCAGATACTATAGACGATTTGTAAACGGATTCTCTATGATAGCTACGCCGATGATGAGACTACTACAAAAGGATGTCAAGTTTGAATGGACAGAAAAGTGTCAGCAGAGTTTCGAGAAATTAAAAGCTTTGTTGACTGAAGCCCCAGTGTTAGTGCAACTGGAGTCGGGTAAGGAGTTTGTAGTATACAGCGACACCTCCTTAAATGGGTTGGGGTACGTGCTTATGCAAGAAGGTAAAGTCATAGCTTACGCTTCAAGATAACTAAATCCACATGAGAAAAACTACCCGGCGCATGATTAAGAGTTGGCTGCCATCATGTTCGCACTGAAAATTTGGAGACACCATTTGTATGGAGAGAGATGTCGAGTATTTACCGACCATAAGAGCTTAAAGTACTTGATGAATCAAAAGGAATTGAATCTACGGCAACGACGATGGTTAGAGCTGATAAAAGACTACGAATTGATTATCGACTACCATCTGGGAAAGGCAAACGTTGTCGCCGATGCATTGAATAGAAAATCACTATTTGCGTTGAAGGCAATGAACGCCAATTTGGCTTTGTCTGATGATGGTTCAGTTCTAGCAGAGTTGAGAGCTAGACTAACATTTCTTCAAGAGATCCGAGAAGCTCATAAAGGTGATGAGAAATTACAAGCCAAGAGGACTCAGTGTGAGTCGGGAATTGAATTAGATTTTCGTATTAGTTCTAAGGGATGTTTAATGTTTAAAGATAAAGTTTGTGTACCCAATGGTAATGAGATTATTCAACAGATTCTTCAAGAGGCACATAATGGTTGTTTGTCCGTCCACCCGGGTAGTGTAAAAATGTAAAACCACCTTAAAAAGATGTATTGGTGGTCAGGTATGAAAAGAGACATTTCAGAGTTTGTGTCTAAGTTCCTAGTGTGTCAACAAGTGAAGGTTGAACACCAAGTACCTTCGGGTCTACTTCAGCCCATCATGGTCCCTGAGTGGAAGTTGGACCAATCACTATGGACTTTGTGACATGTTTGCCAGTAACCCCGAAAAACAAAGATGTAGTATGGGTTATTGTGGATAGGCTAACAAAGTCGGCGCACTTCATACTAGTGCGTACCGATTACTCCCTTGAGAGGTTAGTCGACTTGTATGTTTTCGAGATTGTGAGACTACACGGGGTGCCCTATCAATTATTTCAGACAGAGACCCAAGATTTACCTCAAGGTTTTGGAAAAAGTTATAAGAAGATCTGGGAACAAAGTTGAGTTTTAGCACAGCTTTCCATCTGCAAACTGACGGTCAGTCAGAGAGAATAATTCAGATATTAGAGGACATGTTACGGTATTGTGTCCTTGCCAAGGTAGTTGGGAAAAGTATCTACCATTGATTAAATTTGCCTATAATAATAGTTATCAGACAAGTCTGAAAATGGTGCCTTATGAGGCATTATATGGGCAAAAGTGTCGAACGCTCTTATATTGGATTGAGCTTAGAGAGGGTCAGATTCTCAGGGTTAATTTAGTCAAGAAGGCTAAAGAGAAAGTTAAAGTGATGCGTGACTGCTTGAAGACCATCTTAGATAGATAAAAATCATATGCAAATTTGAAACGAAAGGAAATTGAGTTTCAAGTCGGTGATAAGGTATTTTTAAAAGTATCTCCATAGAGGAAAATCCTTAGATTTGGTAGAAAAGGCAAGTTGAGTCCTCGTTTCATAGGACCTTATGTGGTTACTAAGAGAATGGGACCAGTTGCCTATCGATTGGATTTACCATCGGAATTGGAAAAAATTCACGACGTGTTTCATGTGTCCATGCTACGTCGATATAGATCAGATCTTTTGCATGTGATTGAGCCGACATAGGTTGAGATTCTTCCAGACATGACTTACGGTTAAGAGCCAATCAAAATTTTGGCTCGGGAAGTCAAACAGTTGAGAAATAAGAACATAGCACTTGTGAAAGTTTTGTGGCATAGACATGGAGTCGAGGAAGCCACATGGGAACCCGAGGAGACTATGAGAGATTAGTACCCGAACTTATTCACTGGTAAGATTTTCGAGGACGAAAATCCCTAGGGGGAGAGAAATGTAACAGCCCGATTTAGGGCCTAGTAGAAATAGTGGCCTCTGGACCACAAATTCAAAGTTGGAGAATTTATTTTATTATTATTATGGAGTCATAGCATGTTTATATTAGTACATGAAAAATTTGGTGAGTTAATTTTGACAGTTGTGAGCCCGATTGTGAAAAAGGACTAAATCACATAAAGTGTAAAAGTCCTAAATTGATAGCTAAAGGTGTTAAATAGCTAGAGAACCTAAATTGGGGGTCTTTAATGAGAAATTAGGCCCTTAGACACTAGCTTGGCAGGCCATGGGAGACAAAATTGGAGAGAAGGTCAAAATTCGGTGAAGCTTATGTCACCAATTTTGACTAGTTGTAATTTTAATAAAACAAAAAGGAAAAGCTATCGTTTTTCTTCCTTCTTAGCTGAAAATATCAGCCATTGTAAGGGGCTTGAGAGCTTAAAATTTTTAGCAACTTGAAGCACTCAGAAGTAAGTGATTTTCATGTCCTTTGTTGATGATTTTTATACTTTTGAGACCCTTGAACCATGAGCTTTCAATTAAGGGTGCTATCTTGCAAAATGATCAAGAGTTTAGGGTTTTTCCATGAAGGGATTTGTGTTGGTTTCTGAGTTTTTATGGAAGAAAATGAGTCTTAGTTGTCTTATAAACAACTTTTGTGAAAGGTGTTAGCATGAAAATACCTAAAGGGACTATTTTGCACAAGTTACAAAATAAGTGATAAGTGTGTGAAATAGAGAGAATTTGGAATTTCTATAAAAGCAAAAAGGGTTTAGATAAGCTTAATATGCAAAGAAATTTGATAAAAATCGATTTTCGAGCATAGGGGTAAAATGGTCATTTTGCCAAAATCTAGGGGCAAAATGGTCATTTTACCAAAGGTGTGAATTTTCAATTGCCTAATTGTGATTAGTGACTAAATAGTGTATTTTGCTAATATAGATCAAGAATTTTCAACTCTGAACCAAGGCCGGGGGAAAGCCAAGTAAATCGACTAAACTGACTAGTCGAGTACGTTTTGTAATCCAAGGTAAGTTGTATAAAAATAATATAACTACATTGTTAATGTATGTACTGAATTATACTTGAAATTAACATAGCATGAATTGCTTGATTTTGGAATTGAGAAAGCATGATGATAATAGAAATAGCAAAGTTCCCATTTGAACCTAGGAAATAAATTGGATATTCATGCCATGACATATGGGTTATTGTGGGCTAGTGTAAGACATGTTTCGGACATGCATCGGCCATATTTGAGAGTCAGTGTAAGACCATGTCTGGGACATAGCATCAGCCTCGGGATATAGGCCAGTATAAGACATGTCTGGGACATACATCAGCCTCGAGACGTAAGCCAGTATAAGACATATCTGGGACATGCATCGGCTATGAAATGTGTCAGTGTAAGACCATGTCTGGGACATGGCATCGGCTCGGATATGTGAGAGCTAGTGTAAGACCATGTCTGGGACATGGCATCAGCCTCGGTGATGTTAGTCAGTGTAAGACCATGTCTGGGACATGGCATCGGCAACTTGCCCGTGTTTGAGGCTTATCGAATATTCGATAGTGGTCCGAATGGTTCAACGATGAAAGTAGTGATTTTAGCTTAATGAAGAAAAGTATAACCATGTTGTGAGTGGTACAGGTACCTAATTGGTACGTATGAGATCTAAACTTTATATACATGATTTGTGGGTTGTATGGACGGCAATGAGTAAGTTATACTTATGCCTACCTTGGTATCATGAGCATGGTGATTGTTGATGCATTATTGTTGTATATTACTTATATGCAACTTACTAAGCTTTAATGCTTACTCCCTTTCCTTTTCATTTCCTTTCAGTGCTACCTAATTAGCTCAAGATCGCCGGATGTCAGAGATATCGATCACACTATCAGCCGAAGAATCGGTATAGTTGGATTTATATTTTTGAATATGGCATGTATATGGCTTAGACTTTATCATTTTGTGTCTTTAAGAATTAGCCAATCGCAATGAATTGGGTTTGGAACCCTTCATTTTGTATAAAGCCTTGAATGATGGCTAACACTCATTTTGATTTATAAAAGATGTATTGTCTTGGTATTGGTTGGTATTTGCATGGAACTAGGTATATAAGGGTGGCAATGAGGCTTGGTAAATAGCCTTATATTGTCCATATGGGTAGACTCACAAGCGTGTGTCTAGGCTGTGTGTGACACACGGTTTGCCGCATGGGCGTGTAGCTCGGCCATCTGTCCCTTACACGTAAAAATTTCAAGTCAGTATGCATGGTATTAAACACAGGGACAGAGACACGGCCGTGTGTCTCAACCGTGTAGAGGACACAGCCTAGTACACGGGCATGTGTCATGGCCGTGTGACATTTTAGGGATGTTGACGTCAGAAACAAAATGTCCAAGTTTTTGTACAAGGGCGTGTCATGGCCATGTAAGGGACACGGGCCATTGACACGGGCGTGTGTCTGGCTGTGTGAAAACCCCTGTAGGTGTGAATTAGAATTTAATTCCATACGAGTATTGGACACGGGCATGTCCCTAGGTACTTAGGCCATATGAGCCACACGGGCCATCAGTACGACCATGTTAAAATGGTCACACGGGCGTGTTACCCTTTTACACGGGCGTGTGACTTGTTCAAGGACAAAATTTTCATAGTTAGTTTTGGGGACCCGGAATGGTCTCGATTAGTTTTCAATGATCGATTTGGGACTCGTAAGCCCATAATAAGAAGTTTAAAGTAGATATAGAAAAATTTTTAAAATTTGACTGAATCTCGGTGACTTGAGATTGATCGTAAGTATGAGATCAAGTGAGGTAATACCTTGTACTCCGCCCATCGTGGGTTACGGGTATGGTGTGTTACACGACTGATTTCCAACCTTCGTGAGCTTACGAGCACTATAAAACAGAGAAAATAAAACTTAGTAAGCATTTAATGCTTAGTAAGTTCATATAATAGGAGTTAAAACTTACCATTTACATTTATTAATATTAAGCATACAATTAACATGCTTTTCATCAATTTGACAAGTTTACCTAAACACATATACTCAATCAAGCATGTTAGTCATACAATATAGTTTTACATCAAATAAGCATAGATGAGCTCATTATATAACCCTTCATCAAATAATTCAAAAGCATTCAAGGCATATTTCAATTTGCCGTGTAATAGCCCTATTTTGGGCCTAGTCGAAATAGTGGCTTCGAGACCACAAATTCAACATTGAGAAATTTATTTTTATTATATTTTTATGGTCTACAATTTTAGGAAATGTCTTTGTGAAAATTCCATTTGAAAATTTTGACGTTTGGGCATTCAATTTAGTCAAAAGGACTAAATTGTAAAAAGTGAAAAAGTTGAGTTCTACATGCTAGAGGTGTCCAATTGTTATGAAATTTGAGATTGGAGGTCCTTATATGGTAATTGGACCATTGGTTAAGCTGGTGGACAAAAATGGACATGGTTAGGCATGTTTCCAAAGTTTTCCATTAAGAGCATTTTGGTCATTTAGTTATTAAAATGAATTAAAAACAAAAATAAAAGCCCAAAAATTTGTCCATCTTCCTCCTTGGCCGAAATTTGCAAGAGGAACACATGGCTAGGGTTTCTAAGCTTTCAAGCTTAATTGTAAGTCCTTTCTTGACTTTTTTTTTAATGATTTTTACATTTTTGAAACCCTTGTAACACGATCTAACTATTTATACTATAACATCTTGATTTTGGGCCTAGTCGGAACAGTGGTTTTGGGACCACAAATCTGATGAGGAAAATTTCATTTTTTTATATTTTTATGGTCTACAATTTCACGGAATGATTTCGTCAAATTTTCATTCGAAAATTTTGACGTTTGCGCACTCAATTTAGTCAAAAAGACTAAATTGTAAAAAGTGCAAAAGTTGAGTTCCACATGTTAGAAGTGTCTAATTATTATGAAATTTTAAATTGGAGGTACTTAAATGGTAATTAGACCATTGGATAATTTTTGGAAAAAAATAGACATGAAATGGGTGAAATAAAATATTTTTAAGTTAGGGGCATTTTGGTAATCTAATAATTAAAAGAATTAAAAAGGGAAAATAAGTCAAATTTGTCCATCTTATCCTTGTCCAGCCGAATCTACCATGGAAGCCATGGCTAGGGTTTGGTTCAAGTTTCCAAGCTCATTTGTAAGTGATCCTGAACCCCGTTTTTAATGTTCTTTACATTTTTGAAGTCCCGATAACTCAATTTACCTATTTCTACCATTAATTTAAGCTAGGGTTCATGTTTAAAAATTGACCCATGTGTGACATGCATGCATTTTGATGTCTAATGGTAGAAAATAAGTGTTGGGCGTTAAATAAACAACTTTTACTAAGCAGTTTTCAATGAAAACGTCCAAAAGGACCATTTTGTAAAAGCTGTAAAAATGGCATAAAAGGATGTTTTGATGAGAATTGTAGTTTTCTATAGTTATGAAAATGGTTCAGCTAGGCCTATAGAGAGACAAAATTGAATAAGAATCACTTTACGAGCCTAGGGGAAAAAGTGTAATTTTGATAAAGTTTAGGGGCAAAAATATAATTTTTCCAAAATATGATTTTTGGATCACATTAAATAATGTGACTATTAATTAGATTAAATGTGATATTATAGATCAAAGAAAACGAGGATTGGACATAGATCGGGTGAAAACTGGAAAATCGACGATTAGGTTCCTTTTTGCTATTTTGGTGCTGAGGTAAGTTCGTGTGTCAATAATATTGCAATGCTATATTTGAATCGAAAATTCTATATTATTATTGCATGAATGGCATGATTTAATATATATTGAAAAGTGATGAAAGAATGGTAAATAAAATTTATGAGAACAATGATATATGTCTAGTAGCACATGAAATATTTAATGGTTCAATCATTGATGGCTTGCTATATAATAGCTGAATATATTGAGAATTTGATTTAACATGATGTTTTATTAAGTTGGATAACTTGTGAAAGAGTAAAAAGGGAAGGTAAGTCCATTTTTAAGTAAATACAATGTGTGAGGTACGTTAATTGCTCAAATGATGATTATATGATAAATGTATGCTCTTGACAAGGATATTATTTGAATGCTCAATGTATGAAAATTTATGAAACATTGACATGATTGATAATAAGAGGAAGAAAAATCTCGGTTGAATGAAATAGGATATTTGACGGATTCTTGAAAAGGAATTGATGGTAAAAATGATCTTGCCCGGACAGGTGATCCAATCCCTATATAGCCCTCCTGAAGAATATGTGTGAATGGATTTAGCCCGAACGGGTAATCCGAATTAGGTTCTGGATTTAGCCTGGACTGGTAATTCATATCTGATCTCATTTGAGTATATGTCGTTTAGGGGATTTAACTTGGACTGGTAATCCTGACAAAACTCTATGAGTTTATATTATAGGGGATTTAGCCTGGACTGGCAATCCTGCTGTAAGAAAAGAGGCTCGTTGGAGTGTGCTATTTAGAAAGGGAAAATACGAATTGACGGACATGAACTTGTAAAGTGATCTAGCCTCCCAAAGAATATGTGTGCAATATAGATTTAGCCCGGACGGGTAATCCGATTAGGGTCTGAATTTAGCCTGGACTGGTAATTCAGATCCGAGCTCATGAGAGCAATTGTCGTTAGAGGGGGTTTAGCTTAAACTGGTAATCTCGACATTTACTCTATGAGTTTACACTATAGGGGATCTAGCCTGGACTGGTAATCCCACCATAAGATACGAGGTTCGCAAGAGTGCGTACTTGAAATGATCACTTGTACGATTTGACGGTACATGGGATATCAATCGAAATTTCTGAGAAAATTCAACGAGATTAATATGAGAAATGAAATAAAAGGTTCTTGCCATGATAAACTCATTTAAGTTATATGATGCTTATGAATTGTCATGTTTGGACGAGTGTTATGCTAAATGATAGCACAGGTAAGTACACGACACCCATGGACTTGTGATAAGAATGAAAATGAATGAGTGATACTTATGAGAGTAACTTCATGAAAATCTTCTAATGGTATCATTATATTGTACTAAAATAGTTTGGACAGCAGCAGTAGTCTTACTTTGAAAATCCACCGAAAATTGTGAAAGTCAAATTAAAGGCTGAATTAAATATGAAATGAAATCTTATTGAGCCTAGTTTCACATAGAATGAATAGTATAAGAAAAAGGAATTTCATATTGTGATATATTTGAATTCTTACGAGACAGCGTCAGAATGAGTTCGGAATCCCCTATTTTGACTTGGGAAAATCACTAGAAATTGTACAAAAATAATTATGGACTAGAATTCATATGAATAAGTCCTTAATGAGTTTGTTTTTAAGAGAATTAGATAGGCACATTATCCGAATCCTGTACTAAGAGATAAATAAATATTCATGAAGAAAGGTCAAAGCTATCAAACAGCAAAATAGGGGAGATTTTAAAGAATTAACTGTACTAATTGGCTAGACCAAAAGTTCTAAAAATTTTATGGTAAGAAGATATGTGAGTCTAGTTTTAGGGAAAATTAGAGGATCTTAGTTTGGAGTTCTTTAGCTCCAGATATAAATAATTTAGTAATTGTGACTCGAGAAAATAGCTTAACTAAACTTTGAATAAATAAAGAGAAATTGAAAAATAGCATGTTAATACATTGCTTATTTTCATACGAGCTTACTAAGCGTAAAGCTTACTCCCTCCTTTCCATTTCTTTTAGTGTTGTCAGGTTGGCTCGGGGTTGGAGATCATCGGAGGCAACATCACACTATCGAGACATCATCTTTGGAGTATTGATATATATATACTAGCAATTTCAAGTGAGTGGCATGTATAGGGACTTAGATTTATGATAGATGTCGTTATGATTAGCCAAATGTATTGGCTTATATTGATTCATTGTATATAGCCATGAGATGTGGGTTATAATGGTTATGGCTTGTAAGCCTATTTATCCATGCTAAGTTATAATGCTTATGATGTGAATATGCTTGTTGAAAATACATGATTGGTGTATAACATGTGTGTATGATGAATGTTTCATGACCAATCAAACTGGTCATTGCTATGAGAAAGTGCATGATAGGGAAATAAGATGATGTTGATTGAACTTAAAAGCTTAAGGTCTAAAGAAATAAGTGATGAGTGGATAATTCTAGATTATTAGTAATAATGGTGCAATAGTAAGACTAATGGACATGGATGATTGCATCTAGACTTGATATTGCACGAGTATGCGAAATACGTGAATGATGACATGTTAATGTTAAGAAATATATCTTAATGAAGAAGGCTAAATCATTAAAATGATGCTATATAGAATTAAGGGTAACACGAAGGCTTGGAAAATAGTCTAAGCGTTGGCTACACGGGATGAGACACAGTCGTGTGTCTCAACCGTGTGAGGGACATGGCCTAGTGACACGAGCGTGTGGCCTGGCCGTATGGTTCAATTTATTTGCTGATGTCATAAATAGAGAGTTACACGACCTGAGAACATGGGCGTGTTGATGGCACACGAGCGTGCCCCTGTGTCCACACGGGCGTGTGACTCTGTTTCATGAGAAAAATTTCTAAGTTTTTCTCAGAGCTTTCCAAAGTTCTCAGTTTAGTCCCGAACCATTTCTAAAGTATGTTTTAGGCTTTGTAAACCCAAATAAAGGACTATGTGCATGTGATTGAATGTTTCAGAATATGAATGAAATTTTATGGCCCGGTTTGCATGATTGTTTGTGTTTAAGTCTGGTAATACCTTGTACCCTGTCCCGGCGTAAGACACTGGTAAGGGGTGTTACATCTACCATTAATTTGAGATATGATGAAGGTCTAGGTTTTGACCCATGTTAGAAATTTGTGTATTTTGATGTTTAATGGTGGATTATGCATTTTTATGGTTAGAGAAACGACTTTTACTAAGTGATTTTCGGTGAAAATGCATAAAAGGACCTATTTGTAAAAGCTATGAAATATGTGTTAAAAATCTAATTTAATGGAAAATGTGGGTTGCTATAAGCATGAAAATGATTCGGCTATGCATGGGTAGTAAAGAAATTGAATGAAAATCATTTTACAAGCCTAGGGGCAAAAGTATAAATATGTAAAACTTTAAGGAAAAATGTAATTTTGCCATAATGTGATTTTTGGATCACATTGAGTAACGTGACTAATAAATAGGCTAAATTTGATATTATAGATCAAGAAAAATGCAGTTCAGACCTAGAACGGGGTAAAAAAATGAGTAATTGACGGTTAGGTCCCTCTTTGCCCTTTTTTGTGTCGAGGTAAGTTCGCGTGTAAATAATTCAACATCATGTTATTATGTATTTGATGTTTTAATATTGCATGAAATGTATATTTATCTCTATGGACTTGATTAATGATAACTCAATGACGATTCGACGAAGTATTGATACCTCCAAATCCCAGTTGAACCTTAGGAATAGTTAGGATACAAATGTCATGACATTAGGGTTAAGTGTGATCCCATGTAAGACTATGTCTGGGACATGGCATTGGCATCGATATATGTGATTCGATGTAAGACCATGTCTGGGACATGGCATTTGAAACACCCCAAACCCGGCCTGGAAGTTTGGCTCGAACTTGGCGTGTCACATTGAAGTGTTTTTCGAAAACCATGTTTCCATTAAAAACCCTTCTTAATAATTAAAAACTTATACCCTTTTTAAACCTTGTTAGAAAACCTCAGCTGAATAACATTCTTAACAACTTTGTAAAAATCTTGGTAGTTGCAGAAACTTACTTTAAAAACAATTGCGGTTACATGATGTTTTGAATAACAGTAGTTGCTTTGGAAAATCGTGTTCTAATACTAGCAATTATAAGAACAATAAATAAAATTCCAAATTTGAAATCCAGAAAATTACAACGGCTTTACTACAACCCACATAAAATAATTTAAAGGTAATAATCAAAACTGTAACATAAACAGTGTGTGTGGCTTCCTCCGAGCCCCTAGCAACCCCGATCCATCTAAGGCTGGAAATTACCTGAAAGGTTAATAAACGGGGTGAGTTTACGAAAACTCAGTGTGAAATCCCCTACTATAAAAAAGAACAGTCAGTCATCTAAAAGAATTAAAAGTCTGGCCCCAGCCTTACTTACAATTTCAGTACCAATCGGGTCTTAGCCCATTACAACAAACAGTACCAGATGGACCTTAGCCCATTACAGAATAAGAAACATTATCAGAATTGGAACCAAAATGAGAATCAGAATCAGAATCAGTAACAGAATCAGAATCAATATTAGTAACAGAATCAGAATCAGAATCAATATTAGTAACAAAATCAGAATCAGAATCAGAATTAGGTGACAGAATCAGAATCAGAATCAGTAACAGAATCAGAATCAGTATTAGTAACAGAATCAGAATTACGTGACAGAATCAGAATCAGAATCAGTAACAGAATCAGAATCAGTATTAGTAACAGAATCAGAATCAGAATCAGAATTATGTGACAGAATCAGAATCAGAATGTGAATGCAATCCCAACTCAATCCAGCCGTATACACCCCGTACCAACCTTACACCATGTGGGGAGACAACTCGACCCACTCATCCGCTACACACCACAGAATTTGTAGCATGGGTGCCAGAACAGATATCGTGACAGAGTCACTAGATACAGATATTGTGGCAGAGCCACCAGAATCAGATAATGCGGCAAACCCACCTAACATAATACGTGGCACAAAGCCATAGATAACTGTAATAACTTCGGCACATAGCCATCAGTGACGGTAATATAACTGGCGCACAACCTTCGGTAAATATGATTGTGACAGCCCTAAATTGACCCTAGTCGGGAAGTAGTTTCGGGACCACAAAACCGAGTTATGAAAAT
The DNA here is from genome assembly GCF_007990345.1 of Gossypium hirsutum. Classification (NCBI taxonomy): domain Eukaryota; kingdom Viridiplantae; phylum Streptophyta; class Magnoliopsida; order Malvales; family Malvaceae; genus Gossypium; species Gossypium hirsutum. The sequence continues at coordinate 45,830,838 of NC_053426.1, read as the reverse complement.
AATTAATTGTTATATTCTATGCTTATTATGTGTGTACATGCATATGTGGAAATTTCATTCCCTAATTTTGCCAATTGTATGAGGAATTATTAAATAGGGATCAACATGAGACATGGTGAAATATGATAGGCTAATTTTAAAGGGCTTATTAGTGCATGTCAACACAAAGGTGGACTTGCATGTCAAATTTGCCCAATTCCCTTATAGTGGCCGGCCAAGATGGATTGATGATGGGCAATTTATTTGTTGAATTAGATATTATAATAGGAAATTGGGTTATTGGAGACATAATGAATTAAAGAAAGAATAAAAAAAAAAGAGAAAGGAAGCCACTATCATATCATCTTCTCCATTGTCGAAACTGGAGAAAGAAGAAAAAGAGAAAAGCTTGGCTAAGGTTCGGCCATTGGGAGTTAGATTAAGCTCAAGAGCAAAGGGGAACTAGATCCGATAAAGGGAAGGAAAAAGTAATTGAATAGCCATTGAAGTCGTTCGACAACATCTGAGGTAAGTCTTCGAGTAATGACCCTACTTGAATTATATTGAAATGATTAGTCATACTATGATGGATAGTCGAATGTGCATAGAGACTATGTTATAAAGCCAATTGAAATCATGCTCTTTGTGTGTGGCTATTGAGCCGAAATTGGAAAGGTTTAATAAATGCTTTGTGTTTGAGCCTTAGTAACGAAAGTGAAATATGGATGTGTCATGATTGTTGATATATGTGTGCATGAGAATTTGAATGATATCTGGGCTAAGACCCGAAGGCATTTGTGCGAATTGATATATCCGGGCTAAGACCCGAAGGCATTTGTGCGAATTGATATATCCGGGCTAAGACCCGAAGGCATTTGTGCGAATTGATATATCCGGGCTAAGACCTGAAGGCATTTGTGCGAATTGATATATCCGGGCTAAGACCCGAAGGCATTTGTGCGAATTGATATATCCGGGATAAGACCCGAAGGCATTTGTGCGAATTGATATATCCGGGCTAAGACCCGAAGGCATTTGTGCGAATTGATATATCCGGGCTAAGACCCGAAGGCATTTGTGCGAATTGATATATCCGGGCTAAGACCCGAAGGCATTTGTGCAAATTGATATATCCGGGATAAGACCCGAAGGCATTTGTGCGAATTGATATATCCGGGCTAAGACCCGAAGGCATTTGTGCGAATTGATATATCCGGGCATCATTATAAATTAACCAGAGATAATTAGGAGTCATACCATATATGTATAGATTTCTCTCTGAGTCTAGTTTCCATAGAAACAAACGGCATCAGTATTGAAGCTCTGTGTAGGGAGATATCCAAGTCGTAATGCGCAAAGGTCAGTGTAGTCGATCCCTGTAACATGGGGGACTTTGACTAATAAACTGTACTAATTGGAATTAAAGTCTACCTTAAAGGCAGATGCTGACAGCAGCAGTGATGTAGATTTGGGAAATCACTAAAAATAGTAGGAATGGAATTAAATAGTGAATAAATTATGTAAACGAACCCTGATGAATCTATTTTCATAGGAAAGTAACGAAATGATCATATGGACAGTATGTTAAGCGATATTCAGGTTCTCGTGAGACAGGGCCAGAACAGTTTCTAGATTCCCTGTTTCGACTTTGGAAATTCATTATAAATTAACCAGAGATAATTAGGAGTCATACCATATATGTATCGATTCCTTCCTGAGTCTAGTTTCCATAGAAACAAACGGCATCAGTATTGAAGCTCTGTGCAGGGAGATATCCAAGTCGTAATGCGCAAAGGTCAGTGTAGTCGATCCCTGTAACATGGGGGACTTTGACTAATAAACTGTACTAATTGGCCTGACCAAAAATTCTAGAAAAAAATATGTAGATGGGCATATGAGTCTAGTTTCAGGGAAAAATCACGAAACTGATTTTCGAGTTGTGAAACTCAAGATATGATTTTTAAAGAGACTAGTATGCAGATTGGGCAGCGTCTGGGAAATATTTTTATAAGGGGTTTAAAGTCTGTTAACACCTCGTGTTCGACTCCGGTGTCGGTCTCGGGTTCGGGGTGTTACAATGATCAACACAGAGTCGTCAACAAATATGTTAGGCACATAGCTACAGGCAAATACGTTTGGCACGAAGCCATAGTCAAGATGGCACAAAGCCATATTTAGGTTGGCACAGAGCCATTAATAACGGGTCTATAATCGGCACGAAGCCCCCAACAACGGCACACAGCCTTCGGTAGCGTGATCGGCACTTAGCCATCGATCGGTCAACAGATATTGTGACAGAGTCACCAAATACAGATATTGTGGCAGAGCCACCAGAACAGATATTTGTGGCATAGCCACCAGAACGCTTCCTCCGTACAAAATCTCAACCCATGCAACATGTCATGTATGCAGAATGTCATGCCCATATTTGAATCAAACAATCACAGTCAAGTCATTCATATCACCAACATATATTCACAATCAAATCCGTCAAACACACAGTCCAAGTCAGTCACTTGCCCACAAGGGCAAAACAGTCATTTAACACCCTAGGGGCAAAATGGTAATTTTACCCCACAAGGGTATCTCCGTAATTCTACCCTACAGGGGTATTTCGGTATTTCTACCCTACAAGGGTATTTCGATAATTCTACCCTACAGGGGTATTTTGGTAATTCTATCCTATAAGGGTATTTCAGTAATTCTACCCTATAGGGTATTTCGGAAATTCTACCCTACAAGGGTATTTCAGTAATTTCACAATCAAGGGTAAAACGGTAATCCTGTAAATCGAGGGTAAAACGATAATTTTACAAATCGAGGGTAAAATGGTAATTCTGTAAATCGAGGGTAAAATAGTAATTCTGTAAACTGAGGGTAAAACGGTAATTCTGTAAATCGAGGGTAAAATAGTAATTCTGTAAACTGAGGGTAAAACGGTAATTCTGTAAATCGAGGGTAAAACGGTAATTTTACAAATTGAGGGTAAAACGGTAATTTTATAAATCGAGGGTAAAACAGTAATTCTGTAAACTGAGGGTAAAACGATAATTCTATAAATCGAGGATAAAACAGTAATTCTGTAAACTGAGGGTAAAACGGCAATTCTATAAATCGAGAGTACTTTGGTAATTTTACAAGTCGAGGGCATTTCAGTAATTGGTAAACTAAAGTATTCTAAACATGGATAACAATACGAATGGGCCTAAAGCCTATTCTCGGCCCAAATGGGCCCACAAGCTCGTGTGGCCCTTTTAGTCCAAACCTAGCCATAGATATGCGATTCACCTAGCCTAGTCCAATATTTACTACACAATCAAACAACTTATCCAATTGGGCCCGTAGGCCCATTGGGCCCACATGGCCCCTTTTGGCCCATCGCGGCCCGAAGTAGCCATCCAACAACAAGAGTAATGATAAATACACACCTGATTGGAGACTGGAGTTAATCCACGCTCCGAGCACTCTTAGCCGACGCCCAACCCAAACGAGCACGCCATAAAGCGAAAGGGATCAGCCAAGAAAGGTACATTTACTCTCCTCATGGTTCTCTCTATTTAAAGCCACCTTCCCATCCACTCTTATGTTAGCTTCCCAATGTGGGATCCCTCCAACATCAGAGTTTAAATTCAACACCAACTCTTGCCGCCCCCTGTTAGCAAAATAAATGCTCTTTGCTTGCTATGGGATTCGAACCCATGCCTCCCCTCAAATGCTCCACACGCTACTTGCCACTAAGCCACAAGGCTTTTGTGTCACAATTTCTCCAACAATATTCTTAAGGCCTACCTACTACACCCAGGGTTTGATTCACCTTAAACCAATTTTTTGCTAGAGTCTAGGTTTAAACCCAGGACTTCTCCAACACTTCTCAACACACTTAACCACTAAAACAAGCCTTCATTAACGAAATTTGCATGCACAACAGAATATTATAAGCTGCCTTCAACCGCTCCCATGCTCAAGGCCCAAAACTTCTAGGCCCAAATTCAGGGTGTTACAGCATTGGCATCGATAGATGTGATCCCATGTAAGACTCTATCTGGGATATACATTGGCATGGATATATGATTTCGTGTAAGACCATGTCTGGGACATGGCATCGATATGAGACATCGTCTAAGACCATAGCTGGGCTATCAACTTCGATTTGTGATCCCATGTAAGACCATATCTGGGATATGGCATTGGTATCTTACTATGTGTATGAGAATTTCTGAGTATCCTTTAGAATTCCAAATGGTTCAACGGAAAATTCACGGGTATGTTAAGAATGAGAAAGTATGAGACTATATTACAAAGGGTACAGGTATGTACACAGAACTCATGTGAATTGAATTTGGTATATGATGAATTCTTGGTAAGAATGCACACGAATAAGTTGTTCTTGTGAGATATTGATAATCTGCTGATTAATGATCTACATTTATGATGATTGGATGCATGATAAGATTTAAAAATGATCATGTGTTAGGCTTATGAGCCTAATTGGGTTGTGATATAGTACGATGTATATACTTAAATTGTGATTCATTGGATATGAGAAAAATGAAAGACAAGCGTAATCATTGACTTAAAGTCATTATGAAAACATAGAGAGATATAAGCTATAGATAAGTAAAAGATTGTTAAGCTATATGCTGAAATTATGATTACTCGTAAATAATGTGCATGTTGTTAAGAGAGTTGAAATAACATGTTAAATAATGTGACATGCTATAATAGGGAGATTATGGTTGCTAGTCTAATGCCAACACATGCAATTAGTGTTTGTAAGATAAAAGAGTAAGCATTATGGATGAGTAAGTGGTAATCATAATATCCTTATGGATGGGTAAAAACAAATGAATGTTAGTAGTTTTTTATTATTTGCATATGAACTTGCAAAGCTTTGAAGCTTACTCTCCTTCCTTTCCCATCTCTTATAGGTTAATTTAGCTAGCTCGGGTTGGAGATCGCCGGAGATACTATCACACTATCAAGCTATTATCATGGGGTAAAAGTGATTTATGACATGTATAGGTACTTAGTCATTTGAAGTATGAGTCATTATGATTTGGCTAAATGTATTAGCTTGTGATGGCTAAAGGTTGAATGTAATTTGTAGCCATGCAAATTAGCCTATATTGGCTAATTGGTTGTAAGCTGATATAATTATGCATGTGCATATATCAATGTTTTGTGATATGGTTTATATTTGTATGATATATATAATGGATATGAGTTTATTCATATGTTAATGTTCTTTGGTGGTGAATTTAGTATGATATGAATTGGTAAGGCATGATGTTATAATGCAGGATAGATGATGGTATGAAAATGATATGCTATTGCTTGATAGTAGTTGTTTTGAAGGCATTTATATGCCATGAATTGTGCTATGCAATGTTGTGTGTATGTGTACAAGTAAGGGTCGCAAAATGGCTGGGAAAATAGCCTTGTATTTTTCCATACGGGTAGACACACGGGCGTATGTCTAGGCTGTGTGTGACACACGGCCCACCCCATAGGCATGTGATCCGGCTGTGTGTCCCCTGCACCTTAATTGTTGCAAAACAGAATGTTCAGTATCGAGCATACAGGCAAAGACACGGGTGTGTGTCTCAGCCACGTGAAGGACACGGCCTAAGCACATGAGCGTGTGACTTAGCCGTGTGACTTCAATTTGTTAATGATGTCATAAACAGAGAGTTACACAAGTTAGGGACACGGGGTGTGTGACTGCATGGCCTGCCCACACGGGCGTGTCCCAAGCCACATGGGCGTGTGACCTCTATTTTTATTAAAAATTTACTAAATGTTGGAAAAGTTTCCAAAATTCTCGATTTAGTCCCAAACCACCCCTAATGCATGTTTTGGGCCTCGTAGGCTCGTTTAAGGGACGATATGAATGTTTTTGAAAAGTTTTAAATTTAACTGGAAATTCATGTCTTAGTTTCGATTCTTTGTTTGAGTTTAAGTCCGGTAATGCCCCGTACCCTGTTGTAATGTCGAATACAGATAGGGGGTGTTACATATCTCATCATTTTTCTCATGTCGAGAGTTTTATCCATTGAATTATTGAAATATTGATGGATACCCAAACAGTACACTCAAGGTGTACAAATCTATAAATTGTCAATTCATAATTACGGGTACCCAGTAGAGCACTTATTCAAAAAGCCCACTCTCGAGCCATATATCAGGATGCTCAAGTGAGTCATTTAATCATGCAATAGGACACTTATCCGAGCTAATCAGTAAACTCATAAGAGTTTTATTCAGGGAGCTCATAAAGCTTATTAGATATCTCTGAAGAGATACTATTAGGGAGCACCAGATAAGGTAATAGGGAGTTCAAGCAAGCTTAACAGGACGCTCACAAAGAGCTGCGGTAATGCGCAACACATGCTATATCACTACTGATCAGGATGCTCGTAGGAACTATACATCAGGATGCTCAAGAGGCTATATCAGGATTACTCATCCGAGCTAAATCCTGTCTGCAACATATGCAGAATCATATTCACACACAGGAAATTACACATATCCATCGATTTCGATTATTCCAACGGAACTTAACATTTTAAAAACATTTCCAATCATGTGATCATTTCATGTATTTATAACATTCATATAAATCATATAAACATATACCACACTCAAATCATATACAACATTCAATTGAAACATATTAACATGAATAATTATGTTACACGAACTTACCTCGATAATAGTTAGTATAAGAAAATCAACTAATCCGAAACTTTCTCTTTTCCTCGATCTAGCTTCGAATTTGAGTTATTAGAATCTATATAAATGAATTTAATCATCATTTTAATACAGTTCATATTCAATTATATTCAATTTATACTTTAGGCAAAATTACCATTTTGCCCCTAAACTTTTCATAAATTCTAAGTTCGTCTCTAGGCTCAGAAAATGAAATTTATGCAATTTAATCCTTATTTCAAACCTAACTGAAATTTTAGTATAACTTTTACGGCACATATATTTCACAAAATTCAAAATTTTCTTTAATTTTCACAACTTTACAATTTAATCCCTAAATCACAATTTTATAAAAATTCACTTTGTAAAAGTTGTTTATCTATTAACAACCTTTCATTTTCTACCATAAATTTTAAATTTTCAGCATATTCATCCATGGAAAAATTTCTATACTTTGATAACTTTTCAAATTGATCCTCGGTTTAAGTAGATTAGGTTATCCCAATCTCAAAAATATAAAAATTACTAAAACCAGGACAAGAATACTTACCCAGTTAAGCTTGATCAGTTTCTTTTCTCTCTCCTAGGATTTCCATGCAATTTTGGGGGAAGGTGATGAAAATAAGATGATATTTTCTATTATCATCTTTTAATAAATTCAATTTCCAATTTAGTCCTTACTCTTTTTCTAAATTTCCATAGATGAATCATCCAAAAATATCTACTAACTTTTCATCAATGGTCTAATTACCATATAAGGACCTAAATATTTGAATTCTATAGCTATTTGATCCTTCTAGCTACTAAAATTCAACTTTTGCATTTTATGCAATTTAGTCCTTTCCGTAATTAAGCACATAATCAGTAAAATTTTCTTATCATAATTTTCATATGACATTCCTATCATAATGCAGACCATATAAATCTATTAAAATAAATTTTCTTTCTAGCTCGGATTTGTGGTCCCTAAACCACTGTTCTGATTTCACTAAAAATGGGTTGTTACATACATACATATTGTAACTCCTCAAAAAGATATGCTCATCTATATAGACATCAACCATACAAAGAATCATTATAGATAACATGTAAGAGATGGGTCTAGAGACTCGCTAGAGACCTACCTATACCTCGACCTGGAGTTCTGTTTTAACTGTTCTTCCCAATGCAGCAAAAACTACTTAAACGATAATTGAATTTCCATTAGAATCCCCATTTTTAGATAGTTTACTAATGTTTCAACTACATGTGACACCTACGTAGGGTCTTCCACTCACACCTGACTATTCTTACATCTTTTAACATCCTTACTCTTTAACATTCAAAACATATAGAGCTATAAAACTTACCAAAAAGTTGAATCATCCCCTGATTAAATGAAATCTTAGCTCTAGCTTAACAAAGAAAAAGAAAACATTTAGGTCAGAAAGAAAGACCAGAATGTCGAGCAAAAATAAAAACCATCTAGAATATCCCCCTCCCTTCACTTTATATACTCCCAGTCCCTCTGATTCCCTACCAAATCTAGGGTAGGTAAAATAATATCTGGTAAAAATCTATTTACTGTTTGACCAGTCATGGGAAGGGTCAAATCAATTCAATTGACTCCAAACTAATCCCATTACAAAAACCAACATAAACAGTTCTCATGCAAATCAAGCATACTATACCTTGGTAGTGACTTGCTTATGGCGTGGTTTTAAAGACAATTAAGTCTTTTATAGCTTCCTCATATAATTGGTAGGCTCTTCGTGCTCAACCAAAACTTTAGGGCGTAGTCTTCATTGGGTGTATTCTTTCTTCACTTGAAGACTCCTTCTAATTAAATCCTTATATACTGCTAATGGGTGGATACTTTAACGCTAATATGCGCCAATACTCTAATCCATTGGCAAGCCAACAAGGTGGCAAATTATGCTACCATGGTGCGCCAAATAGTTAACATGCATACCAAACTCGCCTTTTTGGATCCATCGTTTTTAATGTGTGACACATTGTATCTACAAATGGTATTCAGGTAGATCCGAATAAGATAGAAGCTATACTCGATTGGAAGTCACCAAAGAATGTGATAGAAGTAAAAAGTTTTCTCGATTTTTCCAGCTACTATAAAAGATTCATTAATGGGTTTTCTATGATTGTGTCACCCTTGACAAAGTTGCTGAAGAAAAATGTGAAATTTGAATGGACAGAAGGGTGTTAGAAAATCTTTGAAAGATTAAAAGTAGCATTGACAGAAGCTCCTGTGTTGATCCAACCAAAATCTAGTAAAGTATATGTGATTTATAGTGATGCTTCCTACAGTGGCTTAGGTTGTGTGCTAATGCAATGAGGAAAGGTAGCAGCATATGCTTCTAGACAGTTGAAGCCACATGAAAAGAACTACCCGACGCATGATCTTGAATTGGCTACGATGGTGTTTGCATTAAAGATATGGAGACATTATTTGTACGGAGAAAAATGCTACATCTACACAAACCATAAGAGTTTAAAGTATTTGCTAACCCTTGAGATAGAGAAGATGGATTAAATTTCTAAAGGACTATGATTGTATCATTGATTATCACCCTAGGAATATGAATGTAGTAGCAAACGCTTTAAGAAGAATATTGTTGCCAACCTTAAAAGCAATTAATACACATTTAGAGATGAAACAAAATGGTGAGTTATTAGTTGAGTTAAAAGTGAAACCAACTTTGTTGCATGAGATGAAATATGCTAAAAAAGAATATGGAGAATTATAGGTGATTAAGAAATAACTTGAGGAAGGAAAAATGGTGAATTTAAGATTGATAGTGAGGGGAATTTGAGATTTCATGGTCGGTTATGTGTACCTAGAAAAGAAGATTTAAGGCAAAGTATTTTGAATGAAGCACATCACAGTTCTTTTGCATTCCATCCGAGGAGAAATAAGATGTATCATGACTTCAAACCATTCTACTGGTGGAAAAGATGAAGAAGGACATAATTAAATGTCTTTAAATGTTTGACATGTCAACAAGTGAAGGCAGAGCATCAAGTTTGTCGAGATTGCTACGATCAATAATCATACTAGAGTGAAAGTGTGAAAGAATTACTATAGATTTTGTAATATGGCTGCCACTCTCACGGAGGAAGAAGGATGCCATTTGGGTAATTATGGATCGGTTGACGAAGTTTACCCGCTTTCTACCAGTACAAACTGATTTCTTTATGGATAAATATGCACAATTGTATATAGATGAAATAGTAAGGCTTTACAGAGTACCAGTATCCATTATTTTTTATCGGGACTCGAGATTTACGCCAAAGTTTTGGGAAAAACTACATGAAGCTTTAGGTACTCGACTGAATTCCAACACTACATATCACCCTCAAACTAATGGGCAATTAGAACGGGTAATCCAGATGTTGGAAGATATGTTGAGAAGTTACATTATTGACTTTGAAGGTAGTTGGGAAAGGGATTTACCATTGGTTGAATTTACCTATAATAATAGTTACCAGTCTAGTATTCAAATGCGTCGTATGAAGCGTTGTACGGAAGGAAATGTAGAACTCCTCTATGCTAGACAGAATTGGGAGAAAACAAATTAGTGGGTCTTGACTTGATAAAAGAGACAGAAGAGAAAGTGAAGTTGGTCAAAGACCGTTTAAAAGCAGCCTCAGATAGACAAAAGTCTTATGATGATCTCAAAAAGAAAGGTATTGAATACAATGTGGGTGATAAAGTATTTTTGAAAGTGTTGCCATGGAAAAAGGTTCACTGGTTTGGGAAGAAAGGGAAACTAAGTCCAAGATTCATTGGTCGTATGAGATTTTAGAACGAGTCAGTCTAGTATCTTATCGGTTAACTTTATCACTAGAGTTGGACAAAATTCACAATGTTTTTCATGTTTTGATGTTACAAAGATATCGATCTAACCTATCTCATGTGATTACATCTGAAGTAATAGAAATTTAGTCAGATTTGACTTATAAAGATGAACTAGTGAAGATCCTTGCTCTAGAGGTAAAAGAATTGAGGAAAAAATGGGTTCCATTGGTAAAAGTTTTATGGTAACATCATAATTCAAAAGAAGTAACATAGGAAAGAGAGGAAACGATAAGACAGCAATATCCACAGTTGTTTACGTTAAGACAAAAATTTATTTAAGGGGAAGAGAATTGTAACATCCGCGTTATGCCCCAGAGCTGGGTATAGTGAAGTATGGAGTTAGGATTTAGTTGGAAATTCTTGAAATAGAATAAATAGAAATTTTAAGTATTAAATTAAAAAGTATTTAAACCCAATTGGAAATTAGAAAAAAAAAGTTACCCTTTAGATAGGAAAATTTTAAATAGAAGTATTGACTAAATTGGAAGATTATAGAAATTGTTGTGGCCAAAGTAGGAAAAATAAAAGCTAGGAAGTACATAGTAGTGGTAGAAAGGAAGGAAGGACTAAGAAGAAATTTTATCAAAATTTAAGTATGAGTCATCCTAGGAATTATAAAGATGAAGAAGGATAAAATGGTAAATAGCCAAGTAGATATTTTTAGACATAATAATTAGGGGTCAAAGTATAAAGATGGGTGGCTAGAGGACTTATTAGAAATTTTACAATTTAATTAAAATGGTGAGATATTTTAGTATAATTGTGTAAAAATGTAAAGAAAATGATGAAAAGTCATCATCTTTTTTTACCTTACCAAACTGTCACCCACCCCTAAACTTCCATCAAACTTTTCTTTGATTCCCTTTAAGTCCTTCCTCCATTGTTGAACATTCCAAGTTTATTTCACCAAGATTCATTTATGTTTTCCAACCTAAATCAATAGTAAATCTTAGTGGTTACCTTAGTTTTATGAGAATAAGGTCAATATCTATTTAAGAAGAAAGGGAAAAGTTAGGGTTAAGATGTGATATCAAGAACTCAAGGTAAGAGATGATGAAATTTTCATGCCATAAATGTTTATATATATTAAGTAGCTTAGAGAAGGTTATTTGATTATGGTTTTTAACACAGAAAGATTATATGTTTCTTATGAAATTGTAGAAAAAGAAAAGAATGGAGAACATCAAATTGAAGGAAAAGGAAAATAGAAGGTTAAGGAGTGAGAACTGGAGAAAATGTATCATCTCACCATTTTGTTGTAAGTACTACAAGATTTTTATTTATTTTATTTAAATGCTTATGTTGTCATATGGAATTACTTAAGATAGAAATGTAAATTAAATATATATTTAATTATAGATATTAAATAAAGGGTTAAATTATGAAAAAATTATAGGTGAAGAATATGAAATGATATATTTGTTTGAATATTAAGCAATGACATTGTGAAAGAAGTATATGTGTGAAAAGGTGTGATATTTGTGATTTGTGATATGGGGACTAAATTATGGAAGATGGAAAAAATGTGAAATCTTTTCCGAAATACTTATGCAAAGTATATACAGATTTGAAATTTAGCTTTATTGCACAAGTAGACAAAGTTAGAACTATTAGGATATTAGTAGCATGTCATTAAGGATCCTCAGTGTGTTCTCTATTTTCTAACACGTTTGTGCTCTCTGTATTATCTCCTCGGTGCCCTCTGTTTATTTGTGCATATAATAGCACCTCTATACTTGATCCGTATATCCTGAATTGTTCTAAATAGTCTATTGTAGGAAAATGTGTGCAATGCAAGTAATATGAGTATTTAAAGTATTAAGGCAAGCATGAAAATTATTTAAGGTAAGTAAGTTAGTAGAAATAGATGTCTAATTATAATGATATTCATGTATGGAATTTTGATATAAATTTTTAACATTTTATACATATGTTATATTCATTTATTCTTGTAGTGCTTACTAAGCCTTCATTGGCTTAACACATTTATTTTCAATGCGTAGGTATAGTTAGATTTGACGAGCTTGATTTTGGTTCGTTAGTTGCTCATCACATCCTCAAGCTCGAGAAAGTAAATATTATGTTTTGGTGTAAAAATGGCATGTACATAGGTTTTTAAGTTAAGGGTCTTGAATATGTTAGGTCATGATGTAAACTTTGCAATTCTTGTAAGATTTAAATGAGATTTTAGTAAATTAATGTTGTATGGTAATACATAAGTGTTTGAGTGTCTTTTACACTGAAATTGGTGTTTTGGATTTGAATGAAACTGAAATTTGTTATGCAGGGGCTAAGGTGCAAAAGTTTAAAAAGTTGCAAAATTTCCTTCAACTTTGGATTGTATATCATACACACATTTTGCCAATAACAACTATGAATCATATGTCATATAACATGCCAATTCCAATTACATATTATAAACACACTTATTATTAGCCAATCTTATCATGTTATTACACAATACAACATTACACCAAACAAATCGTATACTCAACATAGTTAGCTTACAATCATTTGTATATTTCATGTCACACTGCATACAATCACCATACATTATAACTTTGTCATAACATACTTATACTTCAACTTTTGAAAAATTTATCATTCACATAACATTGAAGTAACATGCTCTACTCATGAAATTGCACAAAAACATCCATTCACTAGTTGAGCTTTAGAACTCACCTGTAACACCCCAAATCTAATAGGTCAAAAGTTTTGGTATATAATTGTAAATAGTTGTCTGGCGTAGGGTTAAAGGCCTAAATGATTGTTTTGGCATATATGTGTGGGTGTATAGTATCCGCCACATAAGAAAGTAAGAATTTAACTTCAAAATATTCTGATATATTAATAAGAAGTCCATGTTAAGAGATAAAGGGTAAGTATGGAATGAGTATTCGCCAAAGGTATAGTACGTCTGATTTGTCAAGAATATTGTGCTAGTTAGATTTTAAGTAACTTGGTTAGAAATCAGCGAAATAACTAAGCTGGGTAATTGTGATTTCAAGATATTTATTAATATTTCTCTTAGAAGGCAAGTTCCGAAACATATAACACTTGTTAAACTCCACTATGTTAAGTTATATATATGTGTGTGTGTAATGAGTTCTGAGAAGGTTCTTTCTTCTTTCTCTTCCTTAAGTGGTGTTTACTAAAACCCTCATTAAGTCTAAATGTATCCTACTTAAATGATCTAGAGACTATGGCTCTTTTATGATTGGTAGTTACTTTGTATCAAGGTAAGTGCTTTAGCTCTGTATGTTAAGTTCTGAATGAGTAAGTCTAAATGTGGTTTTCGAACAATAAGTTGTAAGTATAAGGCTTCTAAATGAGATTGTCAGCGATTGAATTGATAATTAATTTGTATGCACAAGAGTATTAATATTGAAATTATGTTTCTAAGCAGTGGTTGCTACTGGTTTATGATGGATATATTGATCTAGAGGTTTGAACTGCAATAGGTGAGTTATACGCTGACTCTTGCATGTATATTATTTGCATTGAAGTATGTCTACAGGAGATTAATCAAACTATGAACTCCAAAACCATGGTAAGTATAGTATAAATATGATATGTATGCGACTATATGAATGATTACCAAATAAAATATACAAGTATCTTATGTATAATCATGCATCCTAAAAAGTCATGCTTATAATGAACTAGAATTTGATTTTATTTTATTTTTTTCGTCAAGTAATTGATGCATGAGACACCTACATCTTTTGCATAATGCAATCCAATAAATACATAACAATTGAAATCTAATTCATGCAATAAGAGAAAAATAATAAAATTTGACAAGATCACTGACCTCAATGTAACCGCATTTGTCAATAGCCATCCTCATATTACCATACTTGCAATGTCATGTGAATATGTGGTAAACAAACATGCCTTCATTAATTTCTCAAAACTTACAAAAATGGAACCTTAAAATTGTTGGTGAGTGGGGATAAAAATAAACTTATAAGAAATTAACCAAGGCTTCAAGGCATGTATCAATGCCACTTTCTTTAAGGTTTTATTCGCCCCCACCTATATTATGGTGTGCAAAAAGAGTTACTAACAAATGGACCTCGAGGATACAATGAAATCCAATGACTGTCTACATTTAGTATTGATAGAAATAATCCACTGAGCATTGGGCAGAGCATAGAAAGGATATCAATTTATATAATAAATTATTGCATTATAGAACAATCTAGGAATATAAAAGATGGTAACAGAATAGAAATAAATTTTATTCTATGTTTTTGAATGTGTCATACAAATGAAAGTTCACTCCTATTTATAAGCAACCTCATGTCTGTTCATATGGGCATAATTACCCAAATGGATAGTTATATCTTTAGCATTAAACATAATTATTCAATAGATATCTACTTGAATAATTATGACTATTTGTTAATAATCAAGTGATATGACTTTTGAATTTAAGATACGTAACTCATCACTATAAATAGTGACAATTTTTGGTTAATAATCAAGTGACAACTTTTTGTTATTTATATAATTTTTCATTTACAACTATTGTAATACCCCGATTTAGGGCCTCGTCGAAACAGTGGTTTCGGGACCACAAATCCAAAGTGGGGAAAATTATTTTTATTATTATTATGAGGTTATAGTATGATTATATTAGTGCATGAAAAATCTGGTGAGTTAATTTTAGTACTTTCGAGCCCGATTGCGAAAAAGACTAAATTGCATAAAAGGAAAAAGTTTTATTTTAGTACCCCAAATGTGTTAAATAGCTAGAGAATTAAATTGGAGGTGCTTGGTCGGCCATTGAGTCAAAGGGGGGACAAAATTTTTAGGGTTGGTATGTTAGGTGACTTATTTGGACTAAAATAAAGAAAAAAATGATATAATCTTCTTCCCATTTCTTTCTCCATCGAAAATAATAGCAAAAGAGGAGTTTTTTAAGCTTTGAAATTTCAGCAACTTATCACCTCAACAAGTAAGTGATTTCCATGTCCTTGTTGATGATTTTTGCATTTTTGAGACTCTTGAAGCATGAGCTTTCAAATGAGGGGTCTATTTTACAAAAATGATTAAGAGTTTAGGGTTTTTCCATGAATGGATTTGTGATGATTTTTGAGTTTTTATGGAAGAATTTGGGTCTCAGAAGAGTTCTAAACAATTTTTGTGAAAGGTGTTAGCATGAAAACACCTAAAGGGACTATTTTGCATAAGTTGCAAAATAGGTGGTAAGTGTGTGAAGTAGTGAAATTTTGGGGTTGCTACAAGAGAAGAAAGGGTTAGATTAGGCCTAAGATAAGAGGAAATTCGATAAAAATAGAATTTCGAGCTTAAGGGTAAAATGGTCAAATTGCCAAATCTAAGGGCAAAATAGTCATTTTACAAGAAAATATGAATTTATGATTGCCTAATTATAATTAGTGATTAAATGAGTTTATTTTGTTATTATAGATCAAGATTTGCCAAATCTGAACCTAGACCGAGGGAAAGCCAAGTAAATCGACTAAACCGACTAGTCAAGTACATTTTGTAAACCAAGGTAAATTGTATGTAAATAATACAACTACATTGCTAGTAGATGTGTTTGAATTGATATAGCATGAATTGTTTGTTTGTGAATTGAGAATGCATATTGGTAATTGAGATGGTAGAGATCTCGTTGTAACCTTAAGAAGTAAACCGAATATTCATGCCATAACATTTGGGTACTTGTGTGAGCTAGTGTAAGACATGTCTGGGACATGCATCGGCCATATTATGAGAGCCAGTATAAGACCATGTCTGGGACATGGCATCGGCATAGAGACGAGTGCTAGTGTAAGACATGTCTGGGACATGCATCGGCTAAGCGATGTGTTAGTGTAAGACTACGTCTGGGACATGGCATCAACACGGATATGCAAGAGCTAGTATAAGACCATGTCTGGGACATGGCATCGACCTCGATGATGATAGCCAGTGTAAGACCATGTCGGGGACATGGCATTGGCAGTTACCGCATGTTGAAGGCATGATAAAATATCTGGTAAGGTTTCGAAAGGTTCAATGGTGAAAGTTATGAATGTGAGTTAATAAGAAAAGTATAACCATGTTATGAGTGATACAGGTACCTAACTGACAGGTATGAGAAATGAACTCAATGTAAAATATAAGAGTAGTGAGTTGGTATTGAGTAAGTCAAGCCTATGTTTATATTTGTACAAAGAGCTTGATGATCATAGTAAAATTGTTGTTGTATAATTATTTATCTGCAACTTACTAAGCTTTTATGCTTACTCCCTCTTTCCTTCCATTTTCTTTCAATGCTACCTAGCTAGTTTATATTTGTACTAAGAGCTTGATGATCATAGTAAAATTGTTGTTGTATAATTATTTATCTGCAACTTACTAAGCTTTTATGCTTACTCACTCTTTCCTTCCATTTTCTTTCAATGCTACCTAGCTAGCTAAAGGATCACCGGAAGTCAGAGATATCGATCACACTGTCAGCCAAAGCATTGGTATAGTTGGTTTTATTCTTTGAGCATGGCATGTATAGGGCTAGACTTTATTATTTTTTTGTCTTGAGAATTGGCCAAATAGGTTG
Organism: Gossypium hirsutum; assembly: GCF_007990345.1. NCBI lineage: Eukaryota > Viridiplantae > Streptophyta > Magnoliopsida > Malvales > Malvaceae > Gossypium > Gossypium hirsutum. The sequence goes on along the minus strand of NC_053426.1, from coordinate 45,813,718 downwards.
GCTTGGGATAAATCCCACACTTGGTATTAAGCCTTGAATGATGGCTAATATTTATTTTGGTCATATGCAAATATGTTATTTCCATAGCTGAGTAATTTGTCTTGTGAAAGAATGTCCATTGTGGCTGATCTAGCCATATGGATTGTGTTGTTTTGGTATTTTCTTGCAGTTGTATGGAATTATGCTTATAGGGGTGGCAATGAGGCTTGGTAAATAACCTTATATTGCCCACACGGGTAGACACACGGGCGTGTGGTCCAGCCGTGTGTCCCCTGCACATAGAAATTTTAAGTTAGTATGCATGGTAATAAACACACGGGTAGAGACACGGCCGTGTGTCTCAGCCGTGTGGTGCACACGGCATAGCACACAGGTGTATGCCTTGACCGTGTGACATTTTGTGTGTGCTAATGTCAGAAACAGAATACTCAAGTTTTCTTACACGGGCTAAGACACGAGCGTGTCAATGTCGTGTGAGCAACACGGGCCAAGGACACGGGCATGTGCCCAGGCCGTGTGAAGTCTGCACTTGAATTATGAAAAAAAAATTGTGGAATTAAATTGGCCACACAGGCAATGGACCCAGGCGTGTCCCAAGCCACACGGGCGTGTGTAAGCACACGGCCTACCCACACGGGCGTGTGCCCTGTTTCAAAGTAAATTTTTCAAAGTGGGTTTAAAGACACGGAATGGTTCTGAATAGTTTTTAATGATAGATTTAGGGCTTGTAGGCCCATAATAAGGAGTCCAAAGTGGTTATTAAAAAGATTCTAATTTGGACCGAGTCTCGGTGACTTGAGGTTGTTCGAGTATATGAGAACCAGTTAAGTAATGCCTTGTACCCTACCCCGATGTGGGATACGGGTATGGAGTGTTACAACTATTGGAACACTATAAGTATTTTAAAAATGTTCCAACAAAATAAGTTATTGAAACTTTTTTTCCTTAATAGTGTCAATCGATTTGTTACTATAATATTGAAATTAATTAATTTAGTCTCCTAAATTTTAAATTTTTATTTTATGTTTTTAAATTAAAATCAACTTAATTAAATCATCCTGAATAATTGTCTATGAAACTCAAATTTCTTTTTATTATATGGTTTCTAGTCTTTCATTCTAAGCTAAAAGCAAAAGAAAAAATCCTTACAAGTTACAATTAATTAAATGTACCTTTCATGCGAAACAAACCTAGAACCTTTTTTTATCACTTCTTTACGCGAGCAAAGAATAAGCAAATAATTTAATTAATTGCAACATTTTTCTTTGCTTTTAACTTAATATGGAAGATCCGAGATTATATAATCAAAAAAAATTTAAATTTTATAGACAATTATTAAATATAAATTACTAATTTTATTTTATTAAAAACAATTTAAAAACTTAAAATAAAACTTAAAAAAATTAACTTAATTAATTTCAATATTACATTTCAAACACTCAAAACACTGACATGCAACTAAACGAGTATTGAGCAGTGATGATGTATGAGACATGGTAACAAGTATGTACAATGTAAATGGAACTTTTTTTAACATTAAAAAATAATTTCGACCCCAGAGGATGATGATAGCCATTAATAAAAATTGATAAGGTAATATATAATTTTATTATGTAGGAAATTTCAATTAGGGTTGTAATAATATTCTTTTCCCATTACCGTGATGGTTGGTGTGTCTCAAGAAATAATTCCTAGTAGTGGTAAATCCAAATCAAATGACTGATGAGACATAGGATAAGGGTTTGCCTTTTGTCTAAAACCTGTAGAGAGATTCTTTGTGTCACCACAAAACTTCACTTTTTGAAATAAAATTACTATAAGGGAATAATTAAGATGTGCCTCTTTCTCTTCTGACATGGCTTTAAATTGCAGTGAGTCTCAAAGCAGCGCAGGAAACATCAAGGTACATATGCAATTATTGATTTCGTTCCAAATGATTAGGTTAGAAGAGGAGAGGGTGGAGCGGAGACGAAGACCGTTGTGGAAGAGGGTGTTCTCAATGCTGAAAATGGAGTCGGAATTGAGTGAAGGTGGGAGCAGAAGCAGATACCATGCCAATGGATTCATAATTCATCCTCACAACTGGTAACCTATATATTTCTTTCACTTTCCATTACTACACTCCTAAGGTCACAACTATCTCTCTAACTTGTATAAAAAGATGATTAATTAATTCAAGATTGTATAATAATCATACAACTCAAACTTAACATGTTGTCCATTTCCTTCCTAATTATTTTGTTATTTAATACAGCTTTAAAATAATTTGCTCACACGTTAAGGTTTTTCTTTTTTTTAATTAAGGTGGTATAAAAGTAAATGGGTTGAAGTTCCGTAGAATTTCAGTTACTTCCTCTAATCTTTCTAATTTAATAAATATAATTAGAATCTATAATAAAATTTAAAATTCCAACCTATTTTACCCTTAAGTTCTACTATTGTATATTAATTGTAATATTCACATCTATATTATTATGGTGGCATGAGTCAATCGGACATCAATTCATTTAAAAAATTTATAAAAATATCCATTCATATTATATTATTTGATGATGCTTTAATCTTTTTATTTAAAAATATAAAAAAAATGCTTATAGGGGAATTTGGACCTATATAAATGCATAAAACCTTAATTTTACCACCTAACTAAAGCTTTATTTTAATTTTATTATGCAAACCTTATTACCTTCATTAATTGTATATATTAATAATGTTGTTGATTGAGATGGTGTTACAAATTATCTCAACACCAACTTAGGATTGATAACAATATTATGATAAATAATTGTATTCATTTAATATCTTGATATATCTGATCCATGTATAATATCATGAAAAATGGATACAAATTTTTTACTGCTACTTAGTATTGGCAATAGGTCCGAAAAAGTATCTAAAAATATCAAATTTAGATATTTGTACCTTGTCGAAGTAAGGAACCATGGCATATATGTTTGGAATAGATTCCGTTTTAATAGAGTTGAAAAGCACTATCTCAAGTTCTATACATCTACCTTTTCTCAATTCATTTCTTTAGACAAAGACTCCGTTTTTCTGCTTTTCGGATAGTAAATACTTCTCAAAACATGGAGTGTGCATCAAACCCATGCACATGATAGAGTTTCTAGTATTGTATAATTATTTTTAAATTTAAATAAAAAAATATTTAATATTATATAATTACATCATCTCTCTTGGTATCACTTATCAACGGGTCCTCAACTTAATTAGACAAATTTTAAAATAACTCGTTCTTTTTACAAGTTAAATTATATTATTATAAGGTATTTTTGTCATTTTTATTTTTATGAACTAATACAATTTTACATGTAACAATATATGAACCAAAAACCTTCAACTTTACCATTTCAATTAAATCACAAATTAGACTTTATATAAAATGTTAACCAATTAACTTAAACCACTTTTATAAAAAACCTATAAAAAATCAAAATTATTTTGAAAAACTAATATTAATTAAAAATAAATAAATGTATATTTTTATATAAATAAATTTCTTCTTTCACCTAAGTTGTGGGTGAGACATAAGTTAATATAGAGAATATTTATTAAGAATGTTATTATTTTTAATAAAGACACCAAAATTAAATATATCATAGGTTTTTAGTTTTTTTTTTCTTTAGAAAGCATAGGTTTTTAGTTGTTGTTTTTACAAGTATAATTTTTTAGTTTGAAAAAGAAAATGGGTTATTTCAAGACATCTAAAACTATTTTTGGGGAAAATTAAAATTTTCAGCTTATTAAAAAAAGTATTTTTTGAAAAACTTTTAGTTTAAGAGAATAATTTTTTCTCTCAAAAAATAATTTGTTTAGGAATTTTTTTATCTTTTGCTTCAGAAGCAATATTAAATAAGTTGGCGAATAAAACACTAACAACAAATTTGAGTCTTCAATTTGACCTTTAAATAATGCAGAATATTTATATTTTCTATATAATGGAAAATGGATTTAATTTAGATATTTAAATCCATTATTTTATATACTACAAATATTGAATATAGGTATCTAAGATTGAAAATTATTGGAATCTACAACAATTGAATTAATTTGCATATATTCACTCTGCTCCCCAAATCTACCCTTAAACCAAGCAATTTGTTAGATTCGAATTTAGCTTAGATATATTAGTTTTATGTACACTGATTTTGAGGGTGAAGAAAAATGAAAATTATTTAACTAATAACTTGTTTCTTGAAAAAATTTATGATTATTAATAAAAATCGTAGGAGATTTGGGTTTTTGTTTTTTGTTTTTTTTTTCTTCAAACATTAAATAACGTATTATTTGTTTAATTAATTAGTAACAATTTAAAAATAATTGAAGTAATGTTGAATGGGTGGACACCTCTGAAGACCAACAGGAGTGCTTGCGGAGCAGCCCAACTTTTCCTTTATATGACTTTGGAGGTTTTAGCATCTATTGCGAAATAAAAGCAAAGCCAATCTTTTTGTGTCCCCCAATTTTCAACTTTGATTCCTAATCTTTTTTAAACAAAAACTTTCTGTAAACATTATAGATATATATATATATATATATTAGTTGGTACTTAATCCCTTTTTTACCTTTTATTTTCATCGCTAAAAATATTTATGGTTTGATATAATAAATTTTTAATAATTAAAATTTAATATAATGATTTATTTGATGCTTTAATTTTATTAAAAAATTATTTTTACTTTTCACTTAATTTTTTATTTTTTTAATTTTTAAATATATATTTTTTGTCAAATCACCGTAAAATGTAAATAGAAAAGCTAACATATTTTAACTTTTCTAGCGTGACATGTACATAGCACATGACAGTCTATGAGTATGTGATGTTAGCAACTATTTAATTTTTTAAAAGTTAAAAATGTTTAAAATATATATTTTTTAATAATTTTAATAAATCTTTTGAATTTTTTAAAATTTTAAAGAATTATTTAATCTTAAAAAATTAATAAGTCAACAAATGTTAACTTTTTTAGTTAAAAAGGATGAAAAATTAAATAGATGACTATTTTTTAAAAAAAAAAATGGAGGGTGAAATTAATTATTATGCCTTAAAATTTTATTAATTATCATTAGTTTTTTTTTTACATTAATTTCATTATAGGTTGTTATCATATTTGTTCTTTCAAATATAATGTATAAAACTACCTTAGCCCCTCCACAACTCTTAAATAGGATGATAATGTACTTTAACACACTTAAACTCACGTTCTTCTATACTGACAACAATGCTGATGCCAATTAAACTAAGACTCAATCGGCATTAGTTTAGTGTTTTCTATATATCTTTTCAATTAATCAAGTACACACTTATATTTCTTATTGAATTGATATTTTTAGTTAAAATTTTAATTTTTTAAATTTTTTGCTCATAAGAAAAAAAACCCAAAACCATTACAATATTTGATACCAATTATATATTAACATTATTTACTTTTTTTAAACATATATAATCTTTTGTTTTCCTTTTGAAACATTAAATAATTACTATTTTTTTATTAGAATATATAATATTTGACACCAAGACTTTAATTCTTTTTAAATATTTTTACATAGACAATATTTAAAAATTAAAAAAAATTCTTGAGGAATCTTATACAAGTTTATGATCATAACTTAAAGTTATTTTTCGGCTAAAGGCGAAGCTTGAATAGTCTCAAATTCTCAATGCCCAATCAGGGGTGAAGTCAGAAAAAATTTTTAGGGGCGAAATGAAATTTTAATTTTTAATAGTTTATATCTTTATAATTTTTAAATGATTAAATCAATTTTTTATAATTATAGGTGGGTAAAGTACAATTTTATCTTTATTAACTTAATTTTTTAAAATTTTTTAAAAGATCTAAATAATAATTTTTCATTTTAGCGACTCTTTGTGCCCAATCCAAAATTTAATATTTAAGACTTCTTTTATATATAATTTTTATTAGAAATATATTTAATAATTAAAAATAAATTATTTTGATTGCTTGATTAGCGAGTGACATGTATAAATTTGTTGACGCAAAAAATTTCTTACGTTGAGAAGGTTATTTTAGGTATTTACTTTTTTTAATGAACTCTTATGTTCTATGTTTCTAGTAACAACTGCACAAAAAAGGGAAGGTAACATAAAGTTTGTATAAACATTTTTGTACACCTAAAATATTATAAAACTTTAATATTTCTTATTTTTTATGTGCAATATTATTTTTGTTGTCGGGTAAATTATACTATTAGTCATTATATTATAGATAAATTTTCATTTTGATCATTTAACTAAAAACGTTACAATTTAATCACTAAATTATTTAAAAAAATTTTATTTAAGTCACTAGGCTATTAAAATCGATGTTATATGGCTTTTTCTCTTCGCACTATCTGCACCAATCAAAAGCTCTCTCCCTATTCTCTTCTACAATTTAATTTTTTTCATGAAATGGTTTTAGACATTACAAATTTGCGAACCAAAATTCAAACTTTTTTCTCTGATATCTAACATTGATTGTTCGATCAACTTAGATCTAAGTTATGTTCTTCTACTCATTAATATATACCTGATCCATCATACTAATCATCAAATTGTCGCTTGGAGTTCAATGGTGAAACTTTAAAAAAGAAAACCTTAATAATCTAGTGACTTAAAAAAAACTTTTGAATAATTTAATAACTTAAATGAAAACTTTTGAATATTTTAGTTACCAAATTGTAACTTTTTTAACTAAATAACTAAAACGAAAGTTTTCCATAGTTTAATGACTAATAGTGAAGTTTACCATTTGCTAGATTAGGAACCAGGGTGTGGTTTGTAGGCTTTTAACTCTAAGTGGGTGCTACTTTTACAAATACTTTAGGGTAAATTACTTAGTTGGTCACCCAACTTTTAAAGGCATTCATTTTGGTCACACAAAAAAAAATCGTTACAATTTTATTACTCAATTTTTAGGGCACTTTCTCTTTAGTCACTCAATCTTTAAATTTCTAACAGCGGTTAACTATACACGCCATACTATGTTCACACTTTCATTTTGGTCACACAAAAAAGTATTGATTAGGGTAAGAAAAACATTAAGGATTACAGAAAAAAGTTGTAGAAACTAAAATAATGCTTTAAAAATTATGAGTACTTGTTTACCCCATTGATGAAAGTTCTAAATTTCTTTTTTTTTAAAGAAATATTAAATTTCTAAATATTAAAATTAATTAAATATGTTATTGAAAAAAAATTTCGCTTGGTAGTGTCAACCAATTTGTCACTACAATATTGAACTTAATTAATTTAGTCTCCTTCTAAATTTTAAAATTTTAGATTATGTTTTCAAATTAAAACCAACTCAATTAAATCATCTTTAATATTCGTCTATAAAACTCAAATTTCTTTTGATTATATGATTTTGAATCTTTCATACTAAGCTAAAATCAAAGAAAAAATCTTACAATTAATTAAATTAATTAATTTATCTTTCATACCAAACAAAAACTCAGAATTTTTCATCACTTCTTTACCCAAAAACGGAGAATAAGCAATTAATTTAATTAATTGCAAGACTTTTCTTTTACTTTTCTTTTCCTTTAACCTAGTATGAAAGATCCAAGATTATATAATAAAAAATTAATTTTTATAGACAATTATTAAATATGAGTTATCGAGTTGATTTATATAAGAATAATATGGAAACATAAAATAAAATTTTAAAATTTAGAAGGAGATTAATTTAATTAATTTCAATATTACAGTAACAAATCGGTTGACATTATCAAGTGATAAAAACTTCTCAACAATTTATTTAATTTATTTTGATGTTTTGAAAATTAAATTTTCAATATTAAAAAAAATAAAATTTTTGACAATGTGATAAACAAGTACAATTTGACAATTGTTTAATGCATTATTAGTTTCTACCACTTTTTCACTTTAATCCTTAGTTTTTTTTTTACCTTAATCAATATTTAACACGGAAGAGTATTTTTTTGGGTGATCAAAATGGAAGCGACCTAAAAGTTGGGCGACCAAAATGAAATTGTGAACATGTTGCGGTGTATATATTTAGGGCTGTAAATGAACCGAGCTTGAACGAACAAACCTCTGTTCATGTTCGTTTGTTTATTTTTAGGCTTGTTCGTGTTCAGTTTGTGTTCGTTAAGAAGTTCAAATTTTTGTTCATATTCGTTTATTTAAAATTATGTGTGTTTATGTTCGTTTGTTTAATGTTCACAAACATATTCATTTAATTTAATCGAACATGTTCATTTAACTTAATCGAACATATTCACGAATAATGTTAATAAATAATAAACAAATAAACAATAAATACATACATACATACGTACACACACATATTGTTTAGATATAAAATAGTCAAATATAAATATTAATAATTATATTATAAATGAAAAGAATACAAACCAAATAATTTTATTAATATATACTAATGGAACAATAAACGAGTTTTAAGATAATTTTATTAATATATACTAATAAAATTTTTATAAGAAAATATCAGTAATAAATAAACAAATCATAGACGAGTCAATACACGAGCTTATAAACGAATTTTTAAATGAGCTTGTTCGTGAACATACACCAACAGAACACACTTTTATTCGTGTTAATTCATTTATTAAACGAATATAAAAATTTTGTTCATGCCTATTTATTCACGAACAGTTTATTGAACATTTTATTCATTTATACCTCTATATACAGTTAACTAAATAAAAAATATTCTAAAAGTTTGCGTTATTCTTTAATCATTCAGTACAACAACCCAATACAAATTCAAATGTAAATAAAATATTCATTCACATAAGTTTACATGTAATGTCAAAGTAGAATAGTAAATATGCATAAACACTATCAAATTTGATTAATAAAATTTCCATTTAAACCTATTTTATTTCTCAGATAATTTTAGTTTTGTATTTCCTACAATTTAGGTGTTGAGAATAATTCATTTCTAGTGATTGAAATGATGTAGAGACGAAATAGGAAAAACAATGTAGTGACTGAGAGAAGGATGATGACGCATCGAGTAACTGACTGACACAGGTGGTACGTGGCGTGGACGCACTTCATACTCTTATGGGCAATATACTCTTCCTTCTTCACACCCCTGGAGTTCGGGTTTTTCAGAGGACTCCCAGAGAACCTTTTCCTCTTAGACATTGCTGGCCAACTTGCCTTTCTCTTCGATATTGTCGTACACTTTTTCCTTGCCTATCGCCACCCTCACTCCCATCATTTGGTTTACGATCGCAGGCTCATCGCCCTCAGGTATCTCCATTTCCCTCTCTTCCTTTTTTGCTTCTTACTCTTAAATATTACCCATTCCTTTCATTCCACTTTTCAGGTACTTGAAATCTCGTTTTATTGTTGATTTCCTTGGATGTTTGCCTTGGGATGCTATCTATAAGGTACCCATTTCTTCTTCCTTTTTTTCTTTTTCAAAGGCAAACTAGTAATCGGTTAACAAATTCCTTATACAAGTTATATTTGTTTATTTCCACCATTGCATTTCATTAATGTCAAATATCGAGGAGAAAGAAATGTTTGACTAGTATTGATAAAAATGATAATGATGAAGAATTATATTACTAAATGCAACTGCTAATTTGTTAAATAAACATTGAATAAAAAAAGTAATCAAAACTAAAATTTGAGTGACAAAGTTGAATAAAAAATTGGAAGTTTAGTTGCAAAATAAAAAAAAATAAAAAACTAGTGTGGAAAATTTGCCAATAGTATCAAAGAAAATGGTATGTAACTAAAAGTATGGTGGCAAATTACAATATCCATTATAGATAGCAATTTTCTTCTTTAACCCACATATATGACGAAAAAGGGTATAGAGATTCAACTCTTCATATATATGAAAATTTTAAAAAAGTTTGAACATATATATTTTGGATACATCGTAGTATAACACACTCATAGGACCCAACTATAACTACTTAGCCTTAGCATATATTTAGGAATGAGTATGATGATTAGTGGTCTGAAGTCATTTTACTGTGACAAGGTTAGTGGACGAAAAGAGCCTGTTAGATACATGCTATGGATTAGGCTAAGTCGAGCTCTACGAGTGACAGAATTTTTCGAGAAGTTGGAGAAAGACATCCGGATCAATTACCTTTTCATCAGGATTGTTAAGCTTATTGTGGTTGAATACTATTGCACGCATGCTGCTGGCTGCATCTTTTACTATCTTGCTACAACAGTTCCTCCTTCCAAGGAAGGTTACACATGGATAGGAAGTTTACAGATGGGTGAATATCGTTATTCAAATTTCAGGGAGATTGATCTGTGGAAGCGTTATGTATTATCTCTCTATTTTTCTGTTGTAACCATGGTAACCGTTGGTAGGCTTTTCAACTTTGTTTGATTTCAATTAGGAGATTTTTGGTGAATATAGAAACTTTAATTGCTTTTTATTATATTTTGGTTTCTTTTTCTTATTCTTTTTTTTTATTATGGTGATGATTCACTTTAACATTTTCTTCTCTTACATGTTATATCAATAAAGCCATTAATCATTATTTTTCTCAACTCTTTTTACTATCATCACACAACTATGCATTTCTGCAAATATTTGTTGGTTGAGACATATTCCATCTAGTGGATTCATCAACCTAGGATGTTGAAGATCTTATAACCATTGAATAGACTTAATATTGCCTCTACATAATGCTTGTGTTTACAAGTCACACTTTGGTAAGATCTAATCAAACTCTGTTTATCTTTTGAAGAGGGGACTCCATGTATGTGATTCTTCTTTGTGCGAAATTGGTTTTTTATGTACTTTCAAGAAGTTCAATTAGTTGGTAAATCTTGTTTCTAAAATAGCAAGTGGAAGTGGCTCCATATGACTTGGGATTCTCTATTCTCCTTGTTGATCGTGTTCTCTCACCTGCAGGTTATGGAGACATACACGCAGTCAATGTCAGAGAAATGATATTTGTGATGATTTATGTTTCTTTTGACATGATTCTGGGTGCTTATTTGCTCGGTAACATGGCAGCCTTGATAGTAAAAGGATCAAAGACAGAAAGGTTTAGGGATAAAATGGCGGACCTTATCAAATACATGAATAGAAATAATCTTGACAAGCAAATAAGTAAGGAGATTAAAGGCCACCTAAGATTACAGTATGATTGTAGTTATACTGAGGCAACTGCTCTTCAAGATATTCCAGCTTCTATTCGCACCAAGGTAATTCTTTCATCTTTCATAATATTCCCCACTTCATAGAAACTGAAATTCTATAATCCAATGTTTAAAAGTGCTTTTTGATGTATTAGCATCTTTGCTATAAAGCTTATCCATAACCTTTTACCTAGAAAAACCTTTCTTTAGAAACTATTATGGCTTAACAAACTACATCATGCAGACACATATATATTTGATTATGTGAACTTTGTTTTTTTCTCCTAGGAAAAGGTGATTCTCTATACTTTTGCTCTATCTAATGTAGCATTAACGAATAGACTTACACTATGTAGAGAATTTATCTCACTTGAATTAATTCAATTGTGAAAATACAACTTCTACAATCTCCTATTTATACGAGAAATTATTCTATAGATTCTTCCTACCACCTCAACAATAGTTCTATCCAATCACTTTAAGCCGTGTTGACAGTTTTTTTTCCATATAAGATTCTCACTTCACCTCTAACTTTCAATTCAAAACCCAACCCTGCCTCTTAAAAAACACCTCTGTCTCTCCTTTCATGAAAGTGAAATGGGAAATAGGTGATAGGAGATTATGGATTATGCAGAGAACGAGTGAGATGAAAAATAGAGAGAAAATAAAGGATAATGATCAAATAAAAACTCAAATCAAGGGAGCTTTTGAAACATGTACTTCATGAATTAGTTTGTATAAGAACACCAAAATCCCAGCATAAGGACTTTGAACCATTCTGAAAGCATCATTTGGTATTCCATTCAGACAATATTCTTTTAGAGGCCTACTTCTTGATTATTGAATTAAAAAACGAGGTTATTATTAATTTTAATTTGAACTCATTGCTGCCAGGGATAGAGTTTTCAATCTGCAACATACTTTTATTCTATTATTGTCTTCTCTTTTTTTCAATATGGGTAGTATGGATTATTTCCCGCAGTGAATAGTTTGTTTAGAGCTCAAAAAATGGAAAATTTTCTTACATGGAAAGTGGTTTGGAATGAATCTAATAGTGGTTAGATAGATGGGTTATTGCCAGCAGTGGTTTGGAATAAGAGCTTAGATGTAAAAATAATGTTTGTGGCATAATTTCATTGGAAGGGATGATATATGTTGTGGTAAGAAGAGGCTATCTAATAATTTGTCTATTTATACACCATTTTGATCCTATCAAACTAGGAAAGCTTAACAGCAACTAGTATCCTACAAAATTAGAAATCCTATATGATATATACACTATATTTGATATATATGGTCCACCAAAACTCAAACACTCACCCACATTATCACTTTATCCGACACTCCCCTTCAAGTTGGTGAATGGATATCCTCCATTTCGAGCTTGTTGACAATGTCTTGAAATACATTATTTGACAGTCCCTTAGTAAGTATAACTGCTTGTTGATCCTTATTGAAACAAATGAGGTACATGTAAGTCTGTTGTTGAGTTTCTCCTTGATAAGAAGTCTATCTACTTCATCATGCTTGGCTCCATTTTGTTGCACTGGGTTACGTGCAATGTTGATGGTCGATTTGTATGTGAGTGTTTGAGTTTTGGTGGACTATATATATTAGATATAGGGAATGAAGGGTGACCTAACCAACGATGATAAAGCCAGACTTCCTAAGTATTGAACATGAAAAATTTGGAAAGGAATGATGTAGATGGGGAAGTTTCAATTCCAGCGCTTTCACCTTGGCCATCCAAGTAATAAAGACCATCTCTCACTAGCTATTTCAATCATTCTCCATATGTCTTGTTCGTGAAATAGACAATGCAAAGGGAAAAAAAGTTACTTGGCACTTAGAATCTTTTAGTGAGTTTTTAAAAAAAAATAAGATTTGCAAAAAGTTAGGATCATGGACAACATTTTTTAGAGTAAGAGCGTTATTTATCCATCAAACATGGTAATCTTTTTGTGGCTAGACAAAGGGGTATAAGAGGAAAAATATTTGAAAGAACTTATATGATCTGTGGTTTTAGAATCTATCCCATATCACTGGAGAAAATTTTGAGGTATTATCAACACAAGTGGAGAAGAGATACTTGAAAACTCCAAGGAACGTTCTTCTCTATGGATCATTTTAGGGTTGCAACATCCTCACTATAACTCATCTGTATGCACTGATAGGGATCATTTTCCTGCCACAAACCTTGCAAGAGACTTAAATATTTCGTAATAGATAGATTCCCTTGTTTGGTTCCTGAAATTTCTTCTCTAACTTCATAGATTTGGGTAACATCATGGACCTTTACATATGTCTGCCAAATAGCATCCCAAATGTCTTTGGCAAAGGCAAGGAACATATGTGTATCACTAATCTCTAAAAGCATCGAATTCCATAACCAAGACATCACCGTGGAATCTTGTCACTCTCATGCCTCAAATTTAGGATCTTCTTTTGGAGAACCTGTGCCCAACAAGAGACTTCATTTCCCTTGACCCTTCAAGAACGTATGAATCAGTTGTGACAATTTCAGATAATTCTTCCGGATGAATCGATAAGCTGGTTGGATCTCCAGTTCCAGTGATTGAAGCAGCGACGTGTTGAATCATGGTAGTTTCCAAGATAGGACTAGTTTCATTTGAATCTGACATGATTTCTTAGAAATGCAGCAGGTAAAGGGAAACAATGAACTTGGGAATAAGATGAACAGAAGAAGCAAGAATTCAACATTATGGTATCCATAGAGTTCATCTCATTTATGTTTCATTTGAACCCTATTTTAGTTTTAAGCATTACTGCACAAGACCAACAACATATTAAAAGGTTAGATATTTATATACGGTTACTTCAATGTTGATAAAAATAATGAAGTTTGAAAGCAGATAAAACTAAATGATTTCTGCTTTTGTTTAGACTGTTTAAATTAAACTAAGATAAAACCAAAATATATGCTTGTAAAAAATCGTGGCACTTCCAAAACTAAAACTATTTAGAGGGGAAAAATGCATATTAGTCATCCAAATTGAGTTGCAATGCCATTGCCTTGTATTTAAAGAGACCTGTGAACCTAGCAAGAGGCTCACATCCCCAAAGTATATAGATGTGGTTACTTGCTCCTCTTCCTATGAACAAGACTTTAATGGACATATATGCAAGTAATTTGAATTGTAAGAATAGAGGAAAATGTTGCAAAAACAAGTGACTCTTAAGGTCATAATTATAAGCACAAAAAAAAAAAGAAAGAAAAAAATTGGTAATTAGGTAATAGTGGTGTGTGGATTTTTCTAAATAATCACATTAATAAATAGCCATCAAAGTGATCAAGAAATTAAGCCTTGTGCTAATATGAAAGGCTTAAATTATTTTACATAATTATGATGCTAGTTTCAACAATTTAACTTTAAAATTTATGTGGAATAAGGTAGCAAAATCTTTCTTTGTTGCTTTTAGAGCCATGGCTATAGTCAAAAGCATAGTCTGTTGTCATTTTTTTGGAATTCAGCTCAATGTTGCATGGACTTCTTTTAGCCCATGGGTTGAATCTTTAGCCTTCATTTGGGTTTATATTGTTTTTTTCTAGCATTTTGAATCACAACCCATTGTTTTGATTTTTGTTATGATATTAATTTTGTTTTCTTTCGATATTTGAATTGAATTAATACTGCAATTCTGGATGCTTGTTTCTTCATCTTTCACCTATTAACTATTATATCATTGTCAACTAAGCCATTGTTTAGTGGAAAAGGTTTCCGTTAATTTGAAGTTTCAGTTGACATAAGATCTAGGGTTCGAGTCTAAGACAACCCAATTCACCCTCCCCCTTATTAAAAAAACAAAAAAAACTATCATGTCATTGCTTTTTTTGTGTGTTTATGGTTGGATATCTGGCATTGCTGGTTTATGCTCATACTATACATTAAAACTTTTTGGACAGATTTCACAGAAATTATATGAGCCATTCATCAAAGAAGTTTCTCTATTCAAGGGTTGCTCAACAGGATTCACTAAGCAAATTGTAAGCCATTTTATTGCTTATCTAAAGTAGCTTTTCCGTTAGGATAGGCACTAGTGTTTTTCATTTCACTCTTTTGCATCAATAGGTTAAGTTATTGTCATGGAACTTGTCAATATTGTTGATCAATCATGGATTAGGCTAGTTCTCCTACTTGCATAAGGGCCCCATTTTTTCCAAGACCCTTTTGTTTTCACATGCTGCAACTTGTCATGGAACTATCTTTGCTTTAGATTAATTTTCAAAAAAAAAAAAATGCATTGCTCAAAGCATTAGCTCAGCTACATGGTCAATCATGAGCAGTATATCGGTTTGGCGCATATTTGTAGCCATTAAGCATATTTTTTGGCCTAAATGTAAATAGTCTTTCATCATCCTTTTATGCAAATAAAGAAGAGGAAAAGGGAAAAAATGTGAAATTGAAAATAAAGAAGTCTATTTCTGCCTATTTGACCAACGAAATAGGAACTCTACTATGCGAATATGAATGGGATAGAATAGCCATTCTCGCCAATCAAGTACACCACAAGTTTTTGGCTCTGTAGCAATTTTTCTAAGAAATGCATCGTTCCTTGTGGTTTGTTAGGCAATTAAAGTCCATGAGGAGTTTTTCCTTCCAGGGGAAGTGATTATTGAACAGGGAAATGTAGTCGACCAACTCTATATTGTTTGTCATGGAAAACTGGTAAGATTTTATTCAACCAGCTCTATGTTGTTGTCTTTAGTTATGTTTTCAAAAGAATGCCTATCTTACATAAATTTTTTTACTAGTTAGTTTACTATCCTTATAAAGTATCTACTGATTGAATTTTAGAGATCTTGGTTCAGTTCTTTTTTCCAGTTATGATTGCTGATTAGTTCCAATAATGACTTTTTATATTGGCATCTTCAAGATTTTCTGGGCTCAACATTAGTCATCCATGAAACTCTTGTTGTTTTACAGAAACATAATGCCAAATTTCTTATAAGAAATAAATCTAGTATATATATATATATATAGATCAGTTATATGATGAAAGGCTGATATTCTAAAATCTAAGGCTAGGGAACTCAAAGATTAACACTTTTCTTGGATACTACTGTTACTGCCTGCAGCAAGACTTCTTTATATAGCATTAAATCCATAAGAAAATATATTTCTTATCCTTAAGATAACTTTAACCGAACCTGCCCAAAGTAACATGAAAAAAAGAGCTAAAAAAGAAAGACAAACCCTCTAAAAGTAAATTCATTATGGTTAGGTAAAAGTAACCATTTTGTTGAATCTTGTTTTCTCGTATTGACCTTCACCTCGTGCATGAAAAAAGTGGAATTCCATGGAAGCACAAATTTTAACTTTTTATATAAGAAGATTGACATCTCCTAAAAAACACCCCACTTGAGGAAGAAAAGCACAATATGTTTACTAGATATGTTATTTTTTATTAGGTTAAAAGTTTTAGACCAAGCTATTGTAAAAGTTGTTATAAATAGTATCCTAATATAAGATGTTGTGATCGACATATTAAATTTGTGTATATAGTTGAAATTTAGAAAAAGTTGATAACTTTTATATTTACTAGTGTCTTCTTTAATTTTTAATTTGTAGGCCTAGGTAGTTGACAGTTTACAAATATGCACAGGTGGAAGTAGGGAGAGGCAAAAATGATGAAACTGGGGATCCTCTTATGGATCTCCAAACTTATAGCGCTTTTGGTGAAGTTTCTTTCCTCTGCAACACTCCTCAGCCTTACACAATCCGAGTTCGTGAGTTATGTAAGGTTTTACGAATTGATAAACGATCATTTATGGAGATCATTGAGATATACTTTTCTGATGGAAGGATTATCTTGAACAACCTTCTTGAGGTGAATTAACATAAATTACAATAATCTTCTCTTCCTGCATCTCTTGGATCATCATCTTTACATACTGGTCCATCATAATGAGAGTCTTTTTTTTTTTTTTTGTATTAACGCTATTGGCATCAAAAACATTCAACTGCCTTTCTCTAGTGTACAACTGTTACATGAGTGGGTTACTGAGGTTTATCTAAACAACTCTATTTTTATATAGGGAAAAGATGCCAATATGAAAAATGAAATATTGGAGTCGGATGTTACCCTTTATATTGGAAAGCTTGAATCGGAGCTAGCTGCAAGATTGAATTGTGCTGCCTACAATGGAGATTTGTATCGACTGAAATGTCTCATTGGAGCTGGAGCGGATCCCAATAAGACTGATTATGATGGAAGATCACCCTTGGTATGGTTTCTTGTGAGCTACCATTAATATTTTTAAACAATTGCTCTTCTATACTCATTTCTTATCTTGTACAAAGCACTGTATGTTATTCATAGGATTATCACTAAGCTGATTATTTTTGAATGTTTATATCTGAATTATTAACTATTTAGTATTTCATCAATCATCATCCTAATTTTACCTAAAGAGGGATGCATTATTAGATACTATATAAGATTTAGTATTTTCTTTCAAGTGCTATTATTTTTGTTTCTGTTGGAATTACTTTAATTAAGCATTTTTCTACATTAGTGCTAGGAATTTCCTTGTACTATTAGCCATAATCAAATTACTAATTTTTAGGGATAGGCTAATTTCTAAAGATTATTTCCTTTTTTATTTTTCCTGCTATTCTTTAAAAGGCTGTGTTCAGATTAGAAGTAATAAGAGAGAGTCATTCTTCTTCCTAAAACTTGTTCATGGTATCAGAGCATCAAGAATCCATTTGATCTTGCTCTTTCTTCTCTTCTCTTGTTCTGTTTTTTCTCTGTTAGAAACCCTACTCCCATGGGTGACACCGAAAATTTCTCTGAGACTGAGATCTCACAAATAACTCAAAATCACAGTCAAGGAATCCCACAAGGTGACCTTAACTCTTCTCTTATAATCACAAATCATCGATTAGATGGAAAAAATTTCTTGCAATGGTCACAATCTGTCCTTATGGTTCTTCGTGGCCGAGGAAAAATTGGGTACATTAATGGACAAATTCCTCGACCAGCATCAACAGACTCTGGTTATGCAACTTGGGAGCTTAACAACTCAATGGTTATGGCTTGGCTTATAAATTCGATGGAAGGTCATATAAGCCGAACGTATCTTTTTTTCAAAACTGCCAAAGAAATGTGGGATGCAATCAAGGAGAATTACTCGGATCTTGGAAATACTTCCCAAGTATTCGAGATCAAATTAAAGTTGAAAGATATTCGACAAGGAACACTTGAAGTCACTCAATATTACAACAACTTAAAGATCTTATGGCAGGAGTTAGACATGTATTATGAAGTTGATTGGGGCGAGGGCTTGGAACACACCAAGTTCATGGATCATCTTAACAAAGAACGTCTCTATGAGTTCCTAGCAGGACTAAATCATGATCTTGATGAGGTCCGAGGACGAATACTAGGCAGAACCACATTGCCAACCATAGGAGAAGCATTTGCTGAAGTAAGGAGGGAAGAGAAACGGCGTCTTATTATGTTGGGAGACGCAAGAGAATTAAAACCATTGACCGTAGCTGGTCATCATCCTTCCGAGATCTCTGCTCTTATTTCAAGAGGCCCTCAATCTCAAAGGTTCAAAGATGGAATTGATTCTAGTTCAAAAAGGCCATGGTGTAGCCACTGTAATCGGGTTGGGCATACCAAGGAGAAATGCTTCAAACTCCATGGCTATCCTGAAGAAAAAAAACAGAAAGAAAACAAGGCAGCAATGATATCTACTACTGAAGAAGATGCTCAGAATGTTAGGCTAACCAAAACTCAACTTGAGGCTCTTCATAAACTACTTGGGACTCCTACAGCCAGTGGGTCACTAGCTATTCAAGGTACTACTTTAAATACTACACACGAACCTATCACAACTTCCTGGATACTAGACTCGGGTGCATCCGACCACATGACAGGTAATCTAAGTTTGTTTCACACCTATTTATCTTGTCATGATCACTCTCGGATTCGCATAGCTGATGGATCTTACTCGCCGGTGGCTGGAATGGGGACAGTGAGACTTACTGAAAATTTTTCCCTTGATAAAGTTTTACATGTTCCAAATCTTTCCTGTAATTTACTCTCAATTAGCAAGCTTACCAAGGATGAAAAAGTACTTGCTGAATTTTCTGCTTTCGGTTGTGTGGTTTAGGAACAAGAATCGGGGAAGATGATTGGCACTGCTAAAGTTAATGATGGCTTATATGTTTGGAACAAAAACAGTTCAAAAGAAGGGATGGCCTTATCTACATCAAAAGACGATTCTATCATGCTATGGCATCGTAGACTAGGACACCCGAATTTCATGTACTTGAAGAAACTGCTTCCTCTACTATTTCTAAATAAGAAAATTAGTTCATTGAACTGTGAAGTTTGCCAACTGTCTAAACACACGTGTGTCCCTTATCCTCTGAAACCTTATGTTCAATCTCAACCTTTCTCTTTAATTCACAGCGATCTATGGGGAGCCAGTCGAGTAAAAAATATCACAGGGGCTAGGTGGTTTATAACTTTCATTGATGACCACACTAGAGTTTGTTGGGTCTATCTCCTTAAAGAAAAATCCGAAGTCTCTAGAGTCTTCAAAAATTTTCATTCAATGATTCGAACTCAGTTCAATTCAAATATTCACACCCTTAGAACTGATAATGGGAGAGAGTACTTTAATTCTATCCTAAGTCCTTATCTTTCTGAGCTAGGAATCATACATCAAAGTTCTTGTCCTGACACCCCTCAACAAAACGGGGTTTCCGAGAGGAAAAACAGACACCTTGTAGCCATGGCTCGTGCCCTTATGTTTACTATGGGTGTACCAAAGTATTTATGGGGAGAAGCTGTCCTCACTGCTTGTTATCATATAAACCGACTCCCATCAAAGGTATTAAACTTTCAAACACCTTTACATACTTTTCAAAAAAATTTTCCCTTGTTTCGTGTTCCTAATCTCCCAATCAAAACATTTGGTTGCAAAGCATTTGTCCACAACCATCAACCTAACCGATCTAAACTTTATCCTAGAGCTCACACTTGTGTCTTTATTGGTTACTCACCTGCACAAAAAGGGTACAAGTGCTACTCTCCAACCTTACACCGGATGTTTGTGTCCCTTGATGTTACTTTCTTCGAAAACGAGCCATATTTTTCAGCCTCTCATCTTCAGGGGGAGATACTTACTGAAGATGAGACCTTGAGCAATCTTCTCATTATACCTCAAGACTCTATCAGCCCTACCACCACTACAAAACCTGCTGAAAATCCTACAGCCACTGTTATTCCTGTTTTGGAACCTGTCAGCCCTACCACAACTACAAAACCTGCTGAAAATCCTACAGCCACTGTTATTCCTGTTTTGGAACCTGTTTTTCCTATCTCCACTGTTCAGCAACAAGAAACAAGGGTGATTAATCATACTAATGAAGAAAAACAGCCCACTCATTCTGAAAAACAACAAGGAAAAACTCAGGGACTTCGTGTATACTCTCGGAGACATCAGCTGCCTGAGACCGAAACAGCAGTGCCTATGCCATCTTTACCCGAGGACTGTCCTGAGGAAGAAGTTTCACCTCCTTCATCTTCCATCCATCTTCCAATTGCAGTAAGAAAGGGCACTAGGAGCTGCACTCAACAT
The DNA here is from genome assembly GCF_007990345.1 of Gossypium hirsutum. Lineage (NCBI taxonomy): Eukaryota > Viridiplantae > Streptophyta > Magnoliopsida > Malvales > Malvaceae > Gossypium > Gossypium hirsutum. The sequence goes on along the minus strand of NC_053426.1, from coordinate 45,792,962 downwards.
CCCATTTCTCGGTTTGTATCCTATGGAAACTTGTCTAAATCCTACAATGCCTTTGTTTCTAATGTTGACTCTGTAGAAACCCCAAAGAACATAGACAAGACTCCTATGGAACCCAACCTTAAATTAGGAACTGATAAGGATGGAGAAGAAGTAGATAGGGGGAGATATCAACGGGAGAAACATTTGGAAGCTGCCTACAGGATATTGAGATACTTAAAAGGGACTCCTGGTAAGGGGTTGCATTTCAAGAAAAATGTTCGAAGAAATTATGGGCAAGCTGGGTTTGATTCACATCTACACTCCAGCTTGTGGGGGAGTGTTGGAATTACTTTAATTAAGCAGATTTTCTAGATTAGTGCTAGGAATTTCCTTCTACTATTAGCCATAATCAAATTACTAATTTTTAGGGATAGGCTAATTTCTAGAGATTATTTCCTTTTTTATTTTTCCTGCTATTCTTTAAAAGGCTGTATTCAGATTAGAAGTAATAAGAGAGAATCATTCTTCTTCCTAAAACTTGTTCAGTTTCCAGTGTGTAAGTATCATTAAATGATGTCATGCTTTTTGCATCATCTTCTTTTTAATATTACAGATCTTGACCTTATTTTAGGGTGATCTTAAGTGTTTTCTTTTACAGCACATTGCAGCATCCAGAGGATATGAAGATATAACCGGTTTTCTTATTGAACAAAAGGTAGACCTGAACATATCAGGTAACTTTCTTATATGACATTTCTCTTTAATTTACCTCAAGAATTGTTCACATATTTTCAAAGTAGATATTGCTTCTGAGGAAATCTCCTAACAATACTCAGATAAGTCTGGGAACACTCCCTTACTTGAAGCCATCAAGCATGGGCATGACCAAGTTACTTATTTACTTGTTCAAGCGGGAGCATTACTTGCAATGGACGATGCTGCTTCTTTTCTCTGTATGACTGTTGCAAGAAGAGATTTGGATCTCCTAAAACGTGCTTTGGCAGTTGGCATCGATCCAAATGCCAAAAGCTATGACTACCGAACACCACTTCATGTTGCTGCCTCAGAAGGGCTATATTTTGTGGCCAAAACACTTATTGAAGCAGGAGCTAGCGTTTTGTCAATAGACAGGTATAATTTATAGATTGATCTGGTGTTTAAAGACCAAAATAGATCATGTGTTCCTGTATTCTTCTTCGCATTTTTATGATCAGTTTTTTCCATTGAGAAAACTTGTTCCTTCGAGGGTTCATTTATGCATGGTTTAACCTCTTATGTTTCTCATTTTCCTGGACTTGGTACATACCTCTAAAAGTACTTGATTCTGAGTCTTGGAACTGTGATTTTAGAACTCTAGATATAATTATAAATAGTTGTTTGTTCATATAATCTGTCCAAAAGTTGAATGAGCTATGTGTAGCTTATCACTATTGTAGCTCAGAGCAATTCAGTTTTTCAGGTATAGCCCTTCGAGGGCAATTTTTAGTGTCAATATTCCAAAAATTAATATGAAAATTTCAAAAGAAGAATCATGTTTGTGTGCTAACGGTGTTTAACAGTTTGGGTTTTATATCGCCTTTGCCACAATTTTCTGGAAGTTAGAGTTTTTTTAAGCCATTTCATGTTTGTAGATGGGGAAATACTCCAGTTGATGATGCCCGCATAGGTGGAAATAGAAATTTGATTGCATTGCTTGAAGCTGCAAGAGCTTCTCAAATGGCTGACTTCTTTGATCATCCTCAACAAATTCGAGGTACATGCTAACCTGTGTTTGTTGTATGCCTTGTTCTGTGACCTTTTGTTCTAAGAAACATTCACTTGCCATGAAAATTCATTCTCTAAAATTAAAGTCCTTATCCGCCATCCCAGAGAATATTTTGCCTTCGTGCTAGGAATTTATCCGGTAATCAGTACATAGCTAATTTTGATCCTAACACTGGTCCATGAACAGATTTGCTCTTCAAACAATACTACTCTTCTGTTAAATTCTTAAATACATAAATTTTCAAAGAGATCTTCTCCTTTACTCTGCAATGCATTTTGTTTAATGGCCAAAAATTTTCATTTATTTTGTTGCCTTTGAATTGCAATCATCTTCAATCTATTCTTTAACTTTACTATAAACTAGATACGGAAGTTGTGAAAAAAAAATATATGTTGTTAAACTTTTGTTACATATTGGGTCATCTTGCTAATAAAAGGGCAAGATGAAGAGTATTTTTTTTTTTGGTATCTTCCATTTTTCTATTGATATATCTTTTCTCTTCAATCTTCCCTTTTTTTCCCTTTCCCTTTCCTTGTGGAAGAACCTTTTGAAATCGTAGTATTTGAAGATTAATGAAAAAGAATACCAACATGGAATAGGAAAATAAATTAGCAAATAGGGCTTCATTATCCCCTGAATATATAACTTATATATTTAACCAGTAGCTCACTTATTCCGTTTCCACATTAATCAATTTATAGGGAGTATAATGAATGTTTTGTTTACATAGTTTGTGAGACTTCTGTCTAAAGTCTACTAGATTTGATCATCAAGCATATGATCTTTCTAGTTTATAAATGCGATGCTACAAATCAACTTATTTTGCAAATTTAAGCAAATAATGTTGGCAATAACAGGAGAGATGTGGAAGAAAAAATGCACAGTTTTCCCATATCATCCATGGCATGAAAAGGAGGAGAAAAGACAGGGAGTGGTGTTATGGGTGCCGCAAAGCATGAATGAACTCGTCAAGGAAGCCAAGGAGCAGTTACAATGTGGTGATGGTTATTGCTGCATTTTGTCCCAGGATGGTGCTAAAGTTCTTGATACCAGTATGATTAGTAACGATCAAAAGCTATTTTTGGTTAATGGATCGTAAGACACTTTACGTATAGTTCTTTAGCAACTTCATACACACACACACCACACACTATCTGATATTTTACAAGCAAGTAATAAATCAGAATACTACTTTGAAGTTTCAGTTTGAATATGTTTTTTTCTTTATATAATTAATGTATTTGTTATGGGTGGACATTATAGAAGAAAAGTTGGCCTCCTCTGAAAGCAATAAATCAATATTGATATAACCCACAACGTTTGCAACAATAATGATATCACCCCCATTCACATTTACTCACAGCCAGTATTACCTAAAACAAGAGGAATTTAACCAAAAGAGAGGATGATAAAGGAATTTAAACCGTGAACACCACCATGATGTTCTTCCATTTATGTAACTTTGATCATGGTGCTTTACCGTCCACACACGAGTTTCCAGAAACTATAATATATAGCATCGGCCCAAAGTATAAAAAGAAAGTTGATGGTGGCTAGTAATCCTAGCGGTGCCTTGTTTGAGGCCATCCTAATCCAGCATTACCAATGTTCCCGGTTGGCTGTAATGGTTCTGTCAAGCCCTTTATGGTGTTACCAAGAGCCTCCCCCTGCATCCAATTTAAGTTTCAAACAGTAGGAAAATGGTGGTTATATAAGACTTTATGACAAAAGTGTCAAGTATAATCGAAGAAGCATTTTTCTCTGGTGTCTTAATCTTACTTTTTTCCTTTTTAAAAATAATTCTTTCATCCAATCAACATGAGTAATTAGTGTCAGTCATGACTGGTTAATATCTAGGATAAAAGGTTTCATACCCCTCAATATCATCATAGATGTAAGTATTTGTCTCATGTACCACATGTAATAAGATCAACACTCACCTCTTTCCAGCCCATGCCTTCCATAATTCGTCTGGCATAACTATCAGCCCCAAATGACATGTTCAAGGCTTCAGCTTTGGCATCTTCTATACAGGTAGGATCATTATCATGGTCACTTCCTGCATTCTTTTGCCCTGGACCCAGACCAAAGCCACCACGCAAGGCTCTTCTCTCAGCAGCTCTATCACGATATGCATGGCTTCCCTGCAAGAGACAAAGGAAAAGGCAGAGTGTGAAAGGAATCAGCATAGCGCACACAAACTCCTATAAAAAATGGCATCCAATATAATTGAGTTCCAAGACACTAACAAAAATTACCTCCAGTCTACATATGAATTTTCTTATAGAAAAAAACTGATTTCTTTTTAATTTCTTCTTTTGGGTGAAACAAGAAAGAAATAACAGTTAAGTGGGAATAGGTATATAAATTGAGCCTCCAAATTTGATGTAAAGGTGTTGAATGTGTGATGACCATTAGGCAGTCTCTTGGCAACATAAATGGTATTGGAATTAAATGAATTTTTAACAAGCCAAATCAGGAAAAAAGGACTATATGTGAAGATCGTATATTTTCCCATGAAACTTTGGAATGTTTACTTGATATCATCTCATTGGGATGTGAATGAGATGTGCACACAAGCTACTTGAGTTTGACTTGAAAAAAAAAAACTCTGGTTTAGTAATTTTTGAGTCAAGCTCAAGTAGCTCAAGCTATTGAGTAAACCAAATTCGAATATCTTAATAATTAATTCAAGTAGTTTGCAAGCCTACTTGAGTCCTCTAGTTTTATTTTTTGGTAATATTTAAAAATATCAATTTGAGCTCACACATAAAAATCGAGTTTGAAGTTGATCATAAGAATCAATCTCATTTTTTACACTTAAATGATCCTAACCAAAAGAGCTCGAACAATCTTTTTTTTTTTTTTTTTATCTTGAATCGACCTTGGGCTATAAAAGTGAGATTTGAGCTTAAGTCAAATTCCAACCCCAAATATTGAGAGGAGCTCGAACTTCTTATAACTTGAGCTCAGCTCAGCTTAATTACACCCCAAATAAATACTGTCCTCTGCTTCAGTAGAATACCAATTCTTTCATTGTTATTAAATTTCTTATACTTTCCCATCTACTTATAGTTTTTAATTATATTCTTCACATGCATAACTACAGAAAAAGAACTTGGAATTAAACTTCTTGAAAGCAAACGCTACCTTCAAAGATGTAGAGGGCTGATCTGACAACATAGACAAATCCTTCAAGCCTTTCTCTCTAGTTGCTTCTGATTTTTGCTTTTGTCTAGATTTGAACTGGACGAAACTTTTCTTATTGACTAATAAATCAGGGAAGCCCCAATCTTTTGTTGGATCAGAAGAATCATATGTTGACAAGGAAGCTAAATACCTTGGACATGGAGTTCGCAATTTGTACACTTGTCCTGAAATAAATAATGGCGGAGGGGGTACAACCTTACAAATTAGGAGCATTAACATTAGATTTCATGAAGAGAGTTGTTTTAGAAGAAGACATAATTTCCTCACTTCCTCCCGATCAAAACCCAAGAATCACCCTTTGTTTCGTTTGCAAAGTTGTTCTAGAGAAGTGGCAGATGCAAACCTGTTCTAACTCGTACCAGATCAAGATGAACTTCACATATGGGAGCAGTTTTTAATAGAACACCGCCAAGAGGCACGGAGGGGTGAACTTTAGCCGACCGCTTCACCAGCCGACCTATCAGTCTAGCCACTTGCTTTTTTCCATCCTCTTTTGGTTTTGTCACCATACTCCAATCCCACAAATCCACAACTGGAAATTCTAGCAAGGGCTCATCTTTGCAACGTGTGACTTGTCCGTATTGGGCTCGCCAGTTCTCTTCATCCCATGTATCACCTGAATGAAAATTTTCCAGTGTGTTCATTTAGACTCGTGGAACTTGTCCCACAGGAATCCCTTAAGAGTTAAAATTTGTAGGCAAAACTGAAGTAGATGTTTATTTCAAATAAATTGGATATCAGTCAAATGTAACAATAGCAACGTTGTCGCAAGACCTTCATATGGGACAACTTCACTTGAACCGCCCAAACCAAAGCTTTCCTCTGGGATCCATTCACCCTCGTCCAACTCGTACATCTCATCATTTCCTGCCCCTCAACAGAACACCGTTAGATAAGTTTCAGAACATAACCAACTTTTTACAATCATCTTCAGAAGCTAGCAAGCATTTAGAAATTTTGAACAAGCAAATTTGTGACAAACCATCAGTAGGAAACTTGAAATTCTCTTTTTCGTCTGTTTCCAACGAAATACTTGCATCAGCAGCAGAATTGGCAGCTAAGTTATACCCAGAAAGATAAAGGTCGATGAGTGTGTCTTCTAACCTGAATCAAGATGATACCTCAGTAAGAAAACACGTAATCAACTAGTTCAACCAAAATATAGGATATAAAATGTCAGAAGTAGCAAACCACTCTGATGGTGGTGGTGGCTGCTCAGATGCTTGAGCACTGGTGTCCTCTATCGGACCTGGTAATCAGAAGTACCGTGAATTGGTTTAAAGCACTAGAGCGAAAGAGAATCCAATCAACAGAACATTATTTACAAAAGTAGAACTTATTTTTGAGATGAAATTTTGTACTAATGAATCAGATTCACAGATTGCACCGCTCAAAGAAAACTTGTTCCTTCAACTACCCTTCAATCATTCCACAGCATAATATTGAGTAAAGAGAAATTTTACCTGTACTAGTAGATTCATCAGCAACATTTATAGTAGTATTCTGAGCATCAACTTCATTGCCCTGAGACGAAGAGCGATTATACTCGGGACCATTATAAGACGCAGTGGCACAAGGCTCATCTAAAACAGAATTATCAGCCACAGCTCCTTCCTGCAAAATCATTTTGGAATCAAAAACCTAACATGAAAAGCATACCGAACATAGGATTAATCATCCAGATAAAAGAAGGTATGAGCTAACTACCATGTCCAAAAGCACATAATTTCCATTCTCAAATGTGTAATAGAGACCATATTTACTGCTATAGTACCATCCGGCATCAGGATCATGGTAAAATCCACTACTGCAACAAATCAAACGAAGGCGTACGGTGCCAAAATGAACAAAAGATCATTGAGAGAGACAGAGAGAGGAAAAAAAAACCAATTGTATGACATATTGGGATAGAATCATCGAAGTTTAAAGGAAAAAAAATCTACAATTAATTTCTCAAATATAAAAAGTAATTTCATAAAAATGAGAGGAAGAATTAATAGTAATAGTTTATAGATAAATAAAAAATAAAATAGAAAATTTGAAGTAAATAAATAAATCAACCTGGCATGAAAATAGAGGTGAGTTTGAGGATCCCATACAAAAGAGTAATCGCTGCTGCTCTGCAAGTCCAACTCAGTGGAATCAGCCATTGTTTTATCACTTTCTTTGTCCTTCCTTTTCATGTGAAGAAATTTAATTTATAGAGTACCAAAATTGAAGGAACAAAAAGGAAAAGAGAGGGATGTTATTGTAAAGCCCCAAATGAAGAAGAAAAGACCCACCCCAACTTTACAATCAAATAACTTAATTCTCCATGAATGTGCCGAAATGAAATTTAACATAGAAAAACTACTTTAATGAAGAAGGGAGGGAACAGAGGCAGAAGCAACAAGAGAAACAGAAAGGAAAAAAAAAGGGTTAAAAAACATTAAAAAATTTAGTTTACACCGTTAATAATTTTTATTAACTATTTTGATATTTCCAAATTGATGGAATTGTATTTTGCTGACGACATAAGAGGGAGGGATCCACCAATAGAGTTATACTACATGCTAGGTGTCATTATTTGTTTTTCTCTGTAAAATATAACTACTTTTGGTATATACCATCACAACTTATCATTCAAAATAATTTTAATTTCACTTACCAAAAAAAATAAATTTAATATTCCATGAATACAACCTTAAATTTTATTTAAAATTATTATACATTTTAATTTATGCATAACATTACTAAAAATATTTTCTTTCGTATATCTAGACTTGTTCATAGGTTAAGCCATCCGATTCAGTCTAAAACTCTGCTCGAAAAGTGTTAGGATTTAGACAAAAATATAGACCAACAAATAGATTTGGGCAAAAACAATAAGACATATTTAAAAATAGGTCGGGCCTTGGATAATGTATTTTTTGCCCGGGCCCGACCCAAATTCACAAAAGGACAATTTTTTTTACTATTTTTGTTGTTTTGATGATATTTTTTTGTTGTTTTTATTTCTCTATTTTACTATCTTTTTACTATTATATTAGTACTATTTTATTATTATTGTTTAGATAATATATAACATTATTTTTTTGTTAATTTTATTATTATTTTAAAAATATTTACTTGTTAAATTGCAACTATTTTAATGTTATTATTCAATCTTATTTTTTATTTAAATTCAAGTCAGAAACTGCTAAGGATTAAAATTTTTCTACCTATTTAATATGTATACATCTTACCGATAAATATAATTGCTTTATATATATGAATTCGGTATCTTTTTTTTGGTGTTTTATTTATATTGCTTCTTAAGCCCAATTTATACCCAGGGCCCAATACATTTAAAACCCAAAACAATTAACAAAACAAACTTAATCCAATCTCTAAGCCCAATACAAACCATTACCCAAACCCTAAACCCATCAGACTTAAACCCAAAACAACCCTAACAGCCCAACAAAATTAAAGAAAAATGAAAACTCTAGCATCTAACACCCTCAGCCGCTGCAACCGTGGAGGTTCCCAAGCACCGCACGTCGCGCGTCCCTCCGCGTCGTGCACTCCTCTACTAGGCCACATCAAAGACGTGCTCAAATGAACCTACAAACAAGCAAAATAAGTTGTAAAATAGGCTATAAAAGTCTTTGGAAAGTATTGTAATGGGTTTTTTTTATTTTAGAAAAAAGAGGGAGATAGATACAAAAATCAAACATATACAGAAATCAATAGCAACAATATTGGTTAAAGGTGATTCTAAGTCCCATTTTTCTTTCTATTTTTGGCTGCTGTCTCTTTGATTTATCTACTGCTTGAAAAAACAACAAAAGGGGAAAAGGGGAACTCGCCTTTGGTTCATCGATTGGAGCCTCGGTTTAGGTCTTTTCCCTTCGTTCTCCTGATGTTGAGAGGCGACTAAGTCTCTGAGTATGGCCTGAGCGGAGTCGGAGACTCTCTTCACGCATTACCGACTACCGAATTTGATGGTGGTACTGTGGAGGCTAAAACCTACAGGGTTTTTTAGAGTAAAAGAGAAAGCTTTTGGTTTCTAAGAAAAAGGGTTTTAATGTTGTAAGAAAAAAAAATAATGGTCAATTAATTTTGAAACAGTACTTTGGGGGGTGAAAAGTAGTCTGCGCATTAATCCATATGTTGGATTTGCTCATTCTCCCCTTTAAGGGGTTATTTGCGTAGTTAGTTCCCCATCTCTGCATTGCTGTCCGATTAGGCCAATGTTTTCTCTTTTATTTTTTTTAAAATTTTTCCCAGGAACTTTATATCAGTTTAGTTTTAATCCTCGCCTAAACACGGTGTTTTGGGGTTTTGGGATATTTTCCGCTTAAATCCCCGAATATGTGGGCGCATGTTTTTTGGTCCTTGATCCTGTTCTAATAATTTGCTTTGTTTATAAATTATCCCTTTAGTTTTACTTTTATTTCAATTAAGTTTCTAAGTTATTCATTTTTTAAAAAAAAATACTATTTAAACATATGATTTTGAATTATTTTATTTCATACTGTTTTATTTTCATTTGAATTTTTTTTTTTACATTTTATCTCATAGCACACTTTTTTTGATTTTTTTTTTGTTATAAGTATTCTTTGCTTTAATATTACGCTATTATTTTTATTAAATTGCTTGTATTGTATATATATACTATTTGTTTTAAATTGATATACAAATATAGATATGGTTTTGTATAATTCATTTTAGCTTACTTCACACGTGACATTTATTCTAAAATTAGTTTATATATTATTTTACATATTAATATTTTTTCCCTTTTCTCTTCATTTCATGTGAATTATTTATTTATATGCATACTATTTGCCTGGAAGTATTTATATTTTGTATATTATGTATTTTGTTTTTTAGTACTTTTTCAAAACTCCTTCATATATTACTCGTTTTTTGTTGTTTGTATATCGGTGATTTCACATTTTTCATTTCTCACATTATTAATTCTTCTTTATTTTAAAACTTGCTTCATTTCATTTGTGTTCATTTGCTTGGCACTTTTCTAAAAATTGAATTGTAATTCATTGGCCTTTGTGTGTTAATATTAGTCTTTGCATAAAGTATGTAGCCATTACATATACCTTCTTGTCATATGATTATGATTTATTTGCCTAGAACTTTTGCCATGTAATATTATGCATGTTCGTGATTATGTTCTTATCTCCTACTATCATTGTGATTTAAATTCCAACTTATGTGGCCAACATTAGTGGTTTCATTTCTTCTCCAAACAAACCCAAACAAGTATATTCTGATTCGGCTTTTATCATCGTTAATTCAAACCCTCTCAACTTCGAAGAATTCGAAGAATCGTGCCCTAACGTACTGGGTTTCGCTTTCTTTGTTTGTCTTGAATATTCGAATATCCTCTTACCAGTTCACTCTAAAAAATTTTCAAAATAAAGGCAATGTTCGGTATTTAAAGAATTTGAAGAATCGTGCCCTAACGTACTGGGTTTCGCTTTCTTTGTTTGTTTTGAATATTCGAATATCCTCTTAAGGCTAAAACGCACGTTTTAAAGGCAAGCTCACAATTGAGGGTCAAAAATGTTATGTCCTAACGTACTGGATGTAATGTTTTACCTTGAGGTGAGATGGTCTTTAATACACATTTGACTTACCTAAATGTTTTAAAAGCTAGTAAAAGGAGGATCGCGTTTTGAACTCTGTCCAAATCTTTAATTTTCGACATTAAGACACTAAATAATCAATCGAGTACCAATTTTGGGCGTGTCGAGGGTGCTAATCCTTCCTCATACGTAACTGACTCCCGAACCGGTTTTCTATTTTTGCAGACCAAAATCATCGTTTTGAAAAAATTATTTATTTATTAAAAACGACCGTGTTTTGAGGTGATCCAATCACACCCTATTAAAAACGATTGGTGGCGACTCCCAACTTTTCGTTTTCAAAAGTCGATTTCCCGTTTTCAAAAAAATGGTTTCGACAACTTGGCGACTCCGCTGGGGACTATAAGAGAGTCGAGCTGTAAATTGATTATTTTATGTCTTCTTGTCGAAATTTAGAAATTCAGTTTTTCTAAAAATACACGATCCTCGCTTTGCATTTTCTGTGTCCTTCTTGAGTTTGTTTTTTCGTTAAACTTCTTTATAAACTCTCGCATCATATCGCATGACCGTTGGGTCACACCTTTTAAGTGGGAGTGAGAAACTATACTTTCGTTAGGCTAGGGGATCGCTTTCGGAATACATCTGTACTTATGTCTTCGTGAGGTTTTCACCTCCGCACGGGCATAAGGAAATGTATTCCCCTGAACCAAACTTGATCCATATGAACCTATAATGGGCGAGGATCGAGGAATCTGCTAGTTTAGGTACCTTTACTCTAGAACTAAACCACATATAGTGAGCTGTAGGAACCCGCCTTAGGTAGAATTACACCCAGCCCTAGTTATTTCCCGAATAGGCGTTTGATAATTTCTTGATTGCTTTGATTTTTATTGTTATGCATAATTCTGACTTGTGTTTTTCCTTCTTTCTTTAATAGTGATTGCATAACATTTTAATCATAAAAGGAGGTGTCGATATACGGTTCGGTTACTAATAGAAAGTTTTGCCATGAAGAACGAATTCCTTGATAAAGTGAAAGACAACGCGTTTGTACAAAGATGGTCGGATAATGCACAGTTAGAGAAAGGTGACAGTTTGACAAAGGGGTACACGTCGGAGTTATGGGATTTTATCCATATTAGTGTGGTTCAGAATGATCTTCAAGAGCTGAAAAAATTATGGAGTCACTGGGATGAGGAGATGAAGCAACTACTTTACTATAATTATGGTGATATTCATTATCTCATCGATGTTAAGGTAGATAGGTATTTGTTTCGCGCCATGGCTCAATTTTGGAATTCCGCCTACAGTTGTTTTACTTTTGGAAATGTGGATTTAGCACCTACTGTCGAGGAATATACAGTCTTGCTTCGTTGTCCAATGTTTCAAGTTGATAAGATTTATTCTAGAGCTGTCAATACCCCAACCTTTGTAAAGAGGTTGATGAATATCACTGGGATGAGTGAGCAGTGGGTTGCAGCTCGAGTCCAGCAGAAAGGCAGTGGAAAGTGCATCCCTTGGGAGAATTTGAGAGAGCTGATCCTAACACGCCCTGATATGAAGAAAAGAGTTGATGTCTTCGCCTTGAGCGTTTATGGTTTGGTTATTTTCCCTAAGGCTTTAAGGCATGTAGATGAAGCAATCGCCGATCTATTTAACCGATTTGGTAAATGAGTCAATCTTGTTCCTACAATCTTGGCTGAGACTTTCAGATCTTTGAGTGCATGTCGGAGGGCAGGTGAAGACAGATTTATTGGGTGTGCATAACTCTTGTTAGTATGGTTTCATAGCCACTTTTGGAGGGTAGAAAATGCCTCTTACCGACTTTTTCTCGGAGATTACTCACATTTGAAGGAGATAGTGACCATATCGAGAAGAGATGACATAACAGAGGAAAAATGGATGGCGATACTTTAAAATCTCCAAAAGGAGGATATCGAATGGAAGGCCCCTTGGATGGTTTCCGATGAGATTTTCTACCGTGTGAGAGTTATGATTGGGTCCCTTTGTTGGGGATTTTGGGAGCTGTTGGATACGCCCCTCTGCTTGTATTGAGGTAATATAGATCAAGACAATTTATACCGATGAAGCATGGGCTAGCTCAGAATGGGTTCTCGTATGGAGAGAAAGACTCCAAGAAAAAGAGCCGCGAGATTTATAATGCCTGGAACCAAACTTGCCGGATAAAGGGAGTTGCTGTGAATCCAATAGTGACTCTTGAATATAATGAATGGTGGAGTAGAAGAGTTAACGAAAATATCCCGAGGCCAAATTTAGAAGAAGCTCGACTGATAGAAGAATATTTGCGAGTGGTCCCCACCGAATTGGAAATCATAAAGCAAGACTTCGAAAAGAAAACCTCGGAGTTAGAAAGGAAAATAGAGCAGTTGGATTAGAAAGAAAAATAGAGCAGTTAGAGGAGGAAAAAGTATACTTAAAGCTGGATGTTGATGCTCAAAAATTCGAGGCTGAGAATTTGAGAAAGAGAAAGAGAGAGGTTGAGGAGGACCTGGACAGTCTGAAGACTGATTAAAAGCAGCTACATAAGTCAATGAGAAATGCTGGCTTGGGTAAAACGTCTGAACAGTGGAGGCAAGAAATCCAAGAGGAAAAGGCTAGGGCTGATTGGTGGGAAAGAAAGTTCCGCGATGCTCAAGCTCGAGAAGTCGCTTGTAAAAAGAGTTTGGACGATAGCCAGAATGAAAAATAGATGTTAAGAGCTCGGGTGGCAGAGTTAGAAACAACACTACAGCAACATTGGAGTCGTAACTCAGTGATTGAATTAAGGGCTAGCCTAAGTAAGATCGAGAATTTGAAGGGGAAAGTAGAAGAACTTGAGACTACAATTCAGAACTGTGAATATCAATTGAATTGTTGGAAGCGAATAATGATCAACTAGGGGAGCAACTTCACCGATCTCAGGATCAAGTCTGATATAGGGATTACTTAATGGGCGAAGCTATAGCTCAGATACGAGAGGTGGCTGATCATTTACAGACTTTGGCGGTCCAAGTAGATGTGCTAGGAGTTAAATATGAGTTAGAGTCAGATCGGAGGCGAGAGTTAACCTACCTTCTTAAGAATAGCCTACCTTCTTAGGAAAGTAAAAACTTTGGGTGTTAGGGCAAGACCGTATATGTAATTCATTTTATGTAAAAGATTTTATTTTTCAGTGAAGTTTTCTAAATGAAATTGAATTCGAATCGACGTCTCCTTTTTGCATTCATGTCATGCATTTGCATTGCATTGCATCGCATAACATCATATACACAAAAGAACCCTATTAATTAGCGGCCATTTATCTAGTTACCCTGGAACACCGGTACTACACACGAAGGAAAATAAATGATATGGATCAGAGGTTTGAGCAAATACAAAAAGAGATGCAAGAGCAACTGTAGGCTCAGATGCAAGAGCAGCTGGCTAAGATCCAGTAGGAAATGAGAGACCAAATGCTGGAGTCCTAAAGAAACATGCTGGAATCATAAAACAACATGATAAGCCAGCTGACACAGCTGTTTAAATGTGGGCCTGACAAAGGAAAAGTCCCTATGAGGGATACGGGAAATGACAATGAGGATTCCGCTTGTCCTACAAGTTACACAACCACCAGGGGCGTCTATTAATGTCCAACCTCTTTATCAAACTGGTACCTCGGCACCAGTAAACTTCCCAGCAGGATCGAGCACCAACCCTGGAGATAATCTGGCAAACCCCCAGGTCCCTGATTTCGACAATGTAGCAGAGGTGGAAAAGACAAAGGCTGAGGTCTCAAAACAATTTCAGGATCGATGCAAATGGTTAGAGGAAAAGTTCAAGGAGTTAGAGAATGCTGATCATTACTGCGAAATCGATGCAAAGAAACTGAGTTTAGTCCCAGACTTAGTACTTCCCCCGAAGTTTAAAATGTCGGAGTTTGAAAGATATAATGGAACCAGCTGCCTTGAGGCTCACATTACGATGTTTTGTCGAAGGATGACGGGGTATGTCAACAACGATCAACTGTTGATCCATTATTTTCAGGACAGTTTGAGTGGGGCTACAGTGAAATGGTACAATCAATTGAGTAGGACCCAAGTCAAGTCGTGGAAGGACCTAGCTCAGGCCTTCATGAAGTAGTACGGCCATATAACGGATATAGCACCTGACCGGATCACACTCCAGAATATGGAGAAGAAGCCAAGCGAAAGCTTCCGGCAGTATGCTCAGAGATGGAGAGAGGTCGCTACACAGGTCCAACCACCATTGCTAGAAAAAGAAACAACCATGCTCTTCATCAATACATTGAAGGCACCTTTCATTACGTAACCAAGAGTTTCGCGAACATAGTAATGTCTGGCGAAATGATAGAAAAGGCCATAAGATCGGGTAGGATAGAAGTTGGGGAGAACACGAGAAGGTCAGCCCCGAAGAAAAAAGAGAATGAAGTAGGTAATGTGAGCTCAGGCTACACAAAACCTGCCACTATTAACCAGTCAAGGGCGATAGTCACAGGCCAGCAGGCCTCACTAAGGCGGGAGTCTAACACAAGACAGAATACAGAGAAGTTTCAATTCACTCCCATACCAGTGACATATAGGGAGTTGTACAAAAGTGTGTTTGATGCACATGTAGTGGCTCCTTTCCACTTAGAGCCGTTGCAGCCCTCATACCCTAAGCGGTACAACGCAAATACTTAGTGCGAATACCATGCAGGGATTACGGGGCACTCGATAGAAAACTGTACCTCGTTCAAAAGGTACATGGAAAGGCTTATCAAAGCAAATATTGTAAAATTCGATGATACACCTGGTAAGGGAAATCCATTGCCCAATCATACTGATAAAGGGGTAAACGCGATAATTGAGAATATGGGGAGAAAAGTTAAGCTAAATATTGCGGAGGTGAGAACCCCATTGAAGCTAGTTTGGAAGGAAATGAAGAAGAGAGGTTTAGCCCCGCAGGGATTGGGGGATAAAATCCAAGATACACGAAACTACTGTGAGTTCCATCATAAGAAAGATCACGAGATCCAGAATTGTATTGAGTTCAGGGCCCTAGTACAGGGTCTAATGGATAATAAGGAATTGGAGTTCCTCGAGTCTATCAAAGAGGAGAATATTTGCTCTCTAGAAGGAGAGTCAAATGAAGAAGGCTGCAGAGCCAGTCGTCCAGTGATAATTATGTCGAAGCCCAGAATTAGTGAAGTAGAAGCAAGATTTACACCAAGAGTTATAATCCAGAAGCCAACAGCTTCCCCTTATAAAGATAGCCGTAGGGTACCTTGGAATTATAATTGTAGTATAGCAGTTCCAGAGAAGAAGGGTTCGATTAACATGCCAAACACAGAAGCCGAACCAGTAAAAGGGAAACATGTCATGCTCAAGCAAGAAGTAGAGAGATCAGAACCACTGGTTAATGAGCCAGTAATGGAAAATGAAGCTAATGAGTTCTTGAAGTTCTTAAGACACAGCGAGTATAGTGTTGTGGAACAACTACACCAACAATCAGATCGCATATCTGTATTGGCTCTGCTGTTAAATTCAGAGGTCCACCGCAACGCATTGATGAAAGTGTTGAACGAAACTTATGTTGTAGATGACATTTCGGTTAACAAATTGGATCGTCTCGTCGGTAACATAAGCGCTGACAATTTCATCTCCTTCAGCGATGATGAGATACCGCCAGGGCGTAGGGGGTCTACTAAGGCTCTGCATGTCACTACACGTTGCAAGGGGTATACGCTACCCGGAGTACTAGTTGATAATGGGTCCGCATTGAACGTATTGCCTTGGGCTATGTTAAACCGTTTACCTATAGACAGTTCCCATATGAAGACGTGTCAGAACATAGTAAGAGCATTTGATGGCACAGAAAGAAAAGTAATGGGAAGGATAGAGGTACCTCTTCAGATTGGCCCAAACACGTACGAGGTAGATTTTCTCGTGATAGATATTAAACCTTCCTATAACTGTATATTAGGAAGACCTTGGATTCATTCAGCTGGGGCAGTGCCATCCTCGCTGCACCAGAAGCTAAAGATGGTTATTGAGGGACGGCTAATAACAATAAATACGGAGGAAGACATTATTGCGTCATATACCAGTGATGCACCCTACGTAGAGAATGACAACGAAGCGGTTGAATGTTCATTTCGATCGTTAAAGTTTGTAAACACAACATTTATAGCTGAAGGAAGCAGGATCCGATACCTAAGATATCAGGGGCTACAAAAATGAGCCTGCAGTTAACAGTTGAGAAAGGGGCGTTACCTGGCAGAGGACTCGGGAGGCACCTCCGTGGACAAGTTAGAGTGCCAGTCTTGGTTGGCAAGTGGGATCGCTTCGGTTTGGGATTCAGGCCAGATGCAAGCCAAGTGAAGAAGGAGTTCGAAAGGAAACAAGAATAGCGGAAAGCGAGATTGAATGGGACAGAGGTCAGGTGGGAACCGATGAACTTCCCCCATATTTCCCAAACATTTGTATCTGGAAGGTTTATTCATTCCATACAGAATAAGGTGAAAGAAGGAATGGCTAAAGATGTGATTGGAGTTTGGAGCATCAACGCCACATTTGAAGAAGAAACAATGGAAAGAAATTTATCAAGCATTTACCCGTATGAGCCTGGGAGTGTTTTGGATAACTAGACTGAGGAAGAAATTCCTGTAATCTTTAGAGCTAACACAGAGTAATATTCAAAACCCACCTGTTGTCTCCTAGCCTAGGGACAATAAGAATCTTTTGTGAAATAGGCTTATGTTCAAACATTATTATTTTCAATAAAAAATGCATTTTCATATATCGGTTCGAGCAATTATTCTTTCTTCCTTTTCATTTCATACACAATTATACCATACAAAGGAATTATTCATTTCATTTTCTTTGGGTATTCTCTTATACTCATAATAGGTCCCTGGATGTCAACGTCATGGGTAATGCTGATGCGAGCCTGGAATCTCCTTTTGAGCGAGACATGTATTTTGAGGGATTTCAGGATTTTGAATAGGACGAGGATTATGGTTTATCTCCCGATTTGTTAAGGATGGTGAAGCGAAAAGAGGAACAGATCCTGCCACACAAAGAGACTACTGAGATTGTGGCTCTAGAAGAGGGGAAGAAACAGAACCTCATTGAGCTGTTGCAAGAATTCAATGACGTCTTTGTATGGTCATACCAAGATATGCCTGGTCTAAGTACCGATATCGCAGTGCACCGTGTCCCTACAAAAAAGGAGTACAAGCCAGTTCAGCAGAAGCTCCGAAGGATAAGACCCGATGTAGCAATGAAAATAAAGGAAGAAGTCAAGAAGCAGTTTAATGTCGGATTCCTACAGGTGGTCAATTATTCAGAATGGGTGGCCAACGTCGTCCATGTCCCTAAGAAAAATGGGAACGTATGGATGTGTGTAGATTACAGAGATTTAAACAAGGCCAGCCCAAATGATAACTTTTCATTGCCTCACATAGACACTCTAGTGGATAATACGGCAAACTATTCACTGTTCTCCTTCATGGATGGGTTCTGCGGGTACAATCAGATTAGGATGCATCCTGAGGACATGGAAAAAACCACATTCATAACTTTATAGGGAACATTTTGCTACAAGTTGATGCCCTTCGGGTTGAAAATTGCAGGAGCCACATACCAAAGAGCCATGGTAACCTTGTTCCATGACATGATGCACAAGAAAATTGAGGTCTACGTCGACGACATGATTGCAAAATCCCGAAATGAAGAGGAACATGTGCGAGTGTTGAGAAAATTGTTCCTGAGGTTGAGAAAATTCCAATTAAAGCTCAATCCGTCAAAATGCACCTTCGGAGCTAGGTCTGAAAAGTTACTCGACTTCGTAGTCAGTGAGAGAGGAATAGAAGTCGACCCTGATAAAGTCAAGGCTATACAGGAGCTGCCTCCTCCACGAACTCAGAAAGAAGTCCGAGGTTTCTTAGGGAGACTAAACTACATCGCACGGTTTATTTTGCAACTGACTGAGAAGTGTGACCCCATATTCCGTCTTCTTAAAAAGCTCAATCCTGGGGTATGGGATGATGAATGCCAAAAAACCTTTGAAAAGGTTAAACAATATTTGTCTAGTCCCCCAATGCTAACACCACCAAGCCCTGGTAGACCATTGATACTGTACTTAACAGTATTTGATAATTCGATGGGATGTGTGCTCAGCCAACACAATGAGACTGAGAGAAAAGAAAGAGCGATATATTACCTCAGTAAAAAATTCACTGAGTGTGAAATAAGGTATCCACCAATTGAGAAGCTATGCTGTACTTTGGTTTGGACAACACGAAGGTTGAGGCAATACATGTTGTACCATACAATTTGGATAATCTCAAAGCTAGACCCTCTCAAATACATGATGGAGTCAACCGCTTTAAATGGAAGGACGGCCCGATGGCAGATTCTGCTCTCCGAATTTGACATAGTCTATGTAAACCAAAAAGCTGTGAAGGGGAGTGCAATAGCAGATTTCCTAGCCAATAGAGCTTTAAAGGACTATGAACCTTTGAATTTCAATTTCCCCAATGAAGATCTAATGTATGTAGCAATCGCTGAAGGAGACATGCCTGAAGATCATTCTTGGAAATTAAATTTTGACGGAGCATCAAACGCCGTTGGAAATGGAGTTAGGGCAGTACTGATATCCCCAAATGAAGATCATTATCCATTCACTTGCAAGCTGGATTTTGACTGCACAAATAACATAGCAGAATACGAGGCATGTATCTTGGGAATTTGGGCAGCTATAGACTGCGAAATCAAAGTATTAGAAGTGTATGGAGATTCTGCATTGGTAATTTATCAACTTAAAGGCGAGTGGGAAACGAGAGATCCCAAATTGGTCAGTTACCGAAAGTTAGTCCTAGAGTTAATTGAAGAGTTTGATGATATTACCTTTCTTTACCTCCCGCGAGACTAGAATCAGATGGCTGACGCCTTGGCTGCACTAGCTTTCATGATCAAAGTAAATGAACAGGAGAACATGAAGCCAATTCAGATGAGTATTTGTGAGGCTCCAACTCAATGCTGTAATGTCAATGAAGATGAAGAGAGAGATGATCATCCTTGGTATCATGGTATCTTACAATATGTGAAGAGCCGTGCGTACCCATATCAAGCAACCGAAAATGATAAAAGAACATTGAGGAGGTTAGCCAGTGACTATTTCCTAGACGGTGAGGTCCTATATAAGAAGAGAAAGGATCAGGTGTTGTTAAGATGTGTTGACGTTGTTGAGGCAAAGAAAATTCTAGAGGAAGTCCATAATGGTGTCTGTGGGACACATGCCAATGGTTTCACAATGGCTCGACAAATCATGAGATTCAGTTATTACTGGTCTACAATGGAAGGAGATTGCATCAATTACGCTAAGAAGTGCCATAAGTGTCAAATTTATGGAGACAAAATCCATGTGCCTCCTTCACCCCTCCATGTTATGACTTCCCCATGGTCATTCTCAATGTGGGGCATGGACGTCATTGGGCCAATTTCGCCAAAGGCTTCCAACGGACATCGATTCATTTTTGTGGTCATTGACTACTTTACCAAATGGGTAGAGGCTGCTTCGTACGCCAATGTCACAAAGTCAGCAGTCAGCAAGTTCTTGAAGAAGGAGAGCGTATGTCGTTATGGTATGCCAGAAAGAATCATATCTGACAACGCGTTGAATCTGAACAATAGCGCAATAGCAGAAGTCTGCAGTGGGTTCAACATTAAACATCACAACTCATCACCATACCGCCCGAAAATGAATGGGGCAGTTGAGGCAGCTAATAAGAATATCAAGAAGATTGTGGGGAAGATGGTGGAGACTTACAAAGATTGGCATGAAAAGCTCCTATTTGCCCTTTATGCTTATCGGACATCTGTCAGAACTTCTACCGTGGCAATACATTTCTCATTAGTTTATGGGATGGAGGCAGTTTTACCTATTGAGGTCGAAATCCCTTCTCTCCGAGTTGTATCAGAGATGAAGTTAGACGAAGTAGAATGGATCCAATATCGTTACGATCAACTAAACTTGATTGAAGAGAAGAGGCTGAAGGCTATTCGTCATGGTCAAATGTACTAGAGGAGAATGATGCGAGCCTACAACAAAAAAGTTCGCCCCAAGATGTTCCATGAGGGAGACTTAGTATTGAAAAAGATTCTCCCTATGCAAAAAAATTTCAGGGGGAAATGGATGTCAAATTGGAAAGGACCCTATATGGTAAAAAATGCCTTCTCTGGAGGGGCATTGATACTAGCAAAGATGGATGGCAAGAGCTTGCCTAACCCGATAAATTCGGATTCTGTCAAAAGATATTTTGCTTGAAGCAGTTGAGGTGAAAACCCGTAAAGGGCGCCAAAAAAAAGGAGAGGCCAAGGTGACAACCCGTAAAGGGCACCTTGAGACCAAAGAGGTTTTGAATTGAAAACCCGCAAAGGGCAATTCAAATTTCGATCCAAACTGGGGCAAGCGTCAGTCTCACTACACTTGAATCAACAAAGAGGAGATAAGCTACATCTTAGGGCATCAACAAAATGCTATAGATCCCTTGAGCGCATGCTAAGTTTAAAAGGGTCCTCGAGGAGTTCGTGCAGAGAAGCTCAAACTGCAAAATCTAGGGCACCTATTCTGTTCCTTTTCATCCATTTTTGTATCTTAAACAATGTTTGCTTTCTTTGTTGATACATCTTTCGCAAATTTTGACTCGAATAAATTTCAGTTCTACCTATCATTATAATCTTTTTCGGGTATTTTTATTGAAATAATGATTAATGAACTAATAATGCTCTCAAAAGAAGGTTTTTCATATTACTTTGAAAGGTTTCTAAGCAATACGAGAACCTGAAACAGGACAATTATTTAGAACTCACCGAGCTAAAAAGGGCTAGAAACGTGTGAGAAATAAGGGATTAACCGCATCTTCAAGTCCTTTTCTACCGAGCTAAACAAGAAGGCATATGTCAGGGATGTTACCTTAGTAAACAACGAGCGATGACAACCCAAAAATTAAAATGGATCATTCTCATGACATTTTGCATGTTGTGCATTTAACATCCATAATACATGTAGTTAGGAGCATTTGATTCATATTAATCATGGCATCCTAATCATCTAGCATAAGCATATCACTCTCCTACAGATGGATTCCCTAGTGGACAATGTAGCAGGATTACAGATATCATAAGCCTTATCTTCACTGAGCAGGAGTGGAGCAGGCTAAATACCAGATCTTATATTCACTGAGCAGGAGTGAAGCAGATCAAATTTTGGAGAATCTTATCTCCACGTACCGGCGATGGAGCAGATTCCAATCATAAGCCTTATCTTCACTGAGCAGGAGTGGAGCAGGCTAAATACTAGATCTTATCTTCACTGAGCAGGAGTGAAGCAGATCGAATTTTAGAGAATCTTATCTCTACGTACCGGCGATGGAGCAGATTCTAATCATTAGCTTTATCTTCACTAAGCAGGAGTGGAACAGGCTAAATATTCCAGATCTTATCTTCATTGAGCAGGAGTGAAGCAGATTGAATTTTAGAGAATCTTATCTCCACGTACCGGCGATGGAGCAGATTTCAATCATCAGCTTTATCTTCATTGAGCAGGAGTGGAGCAGGCTAAATATACCAGGTCTTATCTTCGCTGAGCAGGAGCAGAGCAGATCAAATTTTGGTGAATCTTATCTCCATGTATCAGCAATGGAGCAGATCTCAGCCACCAACCTTATCTTCACTGAGCAGGAGTAGAGCAGGCTAAATATACCAGATCTTATCTTCATTGAACAGGAGTGAAGCAGATCAAATTTTGGAGAATCTTATCTCCACGTACCGGCGATGGAGCAGATTCTAATCATCAGCTTTATCTTTACTAAGCAGTAGGGTAACAGGCTAAAATTTATAGATCCTAGCTCTCTGAACAATGGTGGAGTAGGTCGAAGACCCGCCTTAACCCCTTAAGCAGTAGGGTAACAAGCTAAAATTACAGATTTTTTATCTTCGCTGAGCAAGAGCGGAGCAGATAAAGTTTCAACAAATCGTATCTTCATGAAACAGCTATAAGGCATTTAGAAGCGATAGGATGCAGTGGGTTGCGATAAGGTTACACCAAGAAGCAAAGATCTGACAGGACCAGGCAAAATTGGCCTTTGTAATCTTTGCTTCATTCCCATTACATCACAACGAGCAAAGAGGGGCAGCTGTTAAGCCCAATTTATGCCCAGGGCCCAATACATTTAAAACCCAAAACAATTAGCAAAACAAACTTAACCCAATCTCTAAGCCCAATACAAACCATTACCCAAACCCTAAACCCATCAGACTTAAACCCAAAACAACCCTAACAGCCTAGCAGAATTAAAGAAAAATGAAAACTCTAGCAGCTAACACCCTCAGCCACCGCAACCGTGGAGGTTCCCAAGTACCGCATGTCGCGCGTCCCTCCGCGTTGTGCGCTCCTCTAATAGGCCACATCAGAGACATGCTCGATTGAACCTACAAACAAGCAAAATAAGTTGTAAAATAGGCTATAAAAGTCTTTGGAAAGTATTGTAATGGGTTTTTTTTTTAGAAAAAAGAGGGAGATAGATACAAAAATCAAACATATACAGAAATCAATATTAACAATATTGGTTAAAGGTGATTCTAAGTCCCATTTTTCTTTCTATTTTTGGCTGCTGTCTCTTTGATTTATCTACTGCTTGAAAAACAACAAAAGGGGAAAAGGGGAACTCGCCTTTGGTTCATCGATTGGAGCATCGGTTTAGGTCTTTTCCCTTCGTTCTCCTGATGTTGAAAGGCGACTAAGTCTCTGAGTATGGCCTGAGCGGAGTCGAAGACTCTCTTCGTGCATTACTGACTACCAGATTTAATGGTGGTACTGTGGAGGCTAAAACTTATAGGGTTTTTTAGAGTAAAAGAGAAAGCTTTTGGTTTTCTAAGGAAAAGGGTTTTAATGTTGTAGAAAAAAAAACAAAATAATGGTCAATTAATTTTGAAACAGTACTTTGGGGGCTGAAAAGTAGTCTGCGCGTTAATCCATATGTTGGATTTGCTCATTCTCCCCTTTAAGGGGTTATTTGCGCAGTTAGTTCCCCATCTTTGCATTGCTGTTCGATTAGGCCAATGTTTTCTCTTTTATTTTTTTTAAAATTCTGCCCAAGTACTTTATATCAGTTTAGTTTTAATCTTCGCCTAAACACGGTGTTTTGGGGTTTTGGGATATTTTCCGCTTAAATCCCCGAATATGTGGGCGCATGTTTTTTGGTCCCTGATCCTGTTCTAATAATTTGCTTTGTTTATAAATTATCCCTTTAGTTTTACTTTTATTTCAATTAAGTTTCTTGGTTATTCATTTTTTTTAAAAAATATACTATTTAAACATATGATTTTGAATTATTTTATTTCATACTGTTTTATTTTCATTTGAATTTTTTTTTATATTTTATCTCATAGCACACTTTTTTTGAATTTTTTTTGTTATAAGTATTCTTTGCTTTAATATTACGCTATTATTTTTATTAAATTGCTTGTATTGTATATATATACTATCTGTTTTAAATTGATATACAAATATAGATATGATTTTGTATAATTCATTTTAGCTTACTTCACACGTGACATTTATTCTAAAATTAGTTTATATATTATTATTTTACATATTAATATTTTTCCCTTTTCTCTTCATTTCATGTGAATTATTTATTTATATGCATACTATTTGCCTAGAAGTATTTATATTTTGTATATTATGTATTTTGTTTTTTAGTACTTTTTCAAAACTCCTTCATATATTACTTGTTTTTTTGTTGTTTGTATATCGGTGATTTCACATTTTTCATTTCTCACATTATTAATTTTTCTTTATTTTAAAACTTGCTTCATTTCATTTGTGTTCATTTGCTTGGCACTTTTCTAAAAATTGAATTGTAATTCATTGGCCTTTGTGTGTTAATATTAGTCTTTGCATAAAGTATGTAGCCATTACATATACCTTCTTGTCATATGATTATGATTTATTTGCCTAGAACTTTTGCCATGTAATATTATGCATGTTCGTGATTATGTTCTTATCTCCTGCTATCATTGTGATTTAAATTCCAACTTATGTGGCCAACATTAGTGGTTTCATTTCTTCTCCAAACAAACCCAAACAAGTATATTTTGATTCGGCTTTTATCATTGTTAATTCGAACCCTCTCAACTTTAGGAATTATTTCGGTATTTAAAGAATTCGAAGAATCGTGCCCTAACGTACTGGGTTTCGCTTTCTTTGTTTGTCTTGAATATTCGAATATCCTCTTACCAGTTCACTCTAAAAAATTTTCAAAATAAAGGCAATGTTTTGTATTTAAAGAATTCGAAGAATCGTGCCCTAACGTACTGGGTTTCGCTTTCTTTGTTTGTTTTGAATATTCGAATATCCTCTTAAGGCTAAAACGCACGTTTTAAAGGCAAGCTCACAATTGAGGGTCAAAAATGTTATGTCCTAACGTACTGGATGTAATGTTTTACCTTGAGGTGAGATGGTCTTTAATACACATTTGACTTACCTAAATGTTTTAAAAGCCAGTAAAAGGAGGATCGCGTTTTGAACTCTGTCCAAATCTTTAATTTTCGACATTAAGACACTAAATAATCAATCGAGTACCAATTTTGGGCGTGTCGAGGGTGCTAATCCTTCCTCATACGTAATTGTCTCCCGAACCGGTTTTCTATTTTCGCAAACCAAAATCGTCGTTTTGAAAAAATTATTTATTTATTAAAAACGACCGTGTTTTGAGGTGATCCAATCACACCCTATTAAAAACGATTGGTAGCGACTCCCAACTTTTCGTTTTCAAAAGTCGATTTCCCGTTTTCAAAAAAATAGTTTCGACATTGCTTATAGTATATACATTAGTTAACTAGTAGGTAAATAAGGGAGGAGTACAGTGATCATACGGAGGAAGGTATGTGGAGGTTGGGAAGGAGATTCTTTTTGGAAGAGTTTAGGAGTTGAGACAGTGAGTGCGGTCTTGTGTATGAGTTTTTGCATGACTCCTTTATAGGGAGTGCTAAGTTTAGCTACGTATCTTTAAGGTTACTCGCATGAAAGTCTGATTTAATATTTTTGATAGTAAAGTTAACGCTATATTCTAGGATAATATATTTATGATGACTGGTAATCAATTATCTTGAATTCCAACATGATCTTCATATAATTTCAACATAGATATCTAACTCCAAAATTTGACAAATTAAGGTTCACAAACTAATCGAAGATTCATCTTGTTGTTAGTTTCATTGATAAATAAGTGTTAGATTCTTTATGAATAAACACTGATGTTCGTGAAATCCGTTATTTAAAATATAACAAAATTTTATGTGATGTTATAAAAAAATCTATTTAAAAAATTTATGATTTTAGGCCTCGAAAACATTTTTTTTAAAAAATTAAACTTCTAATCAGATAGGTTGATTGTGATTATCAAATCCAGGGATAAAACATATTAAAGATAAAGTTGAAACTAAACTAAAGAATTGATCATCACACTTTTTGAGCAGGAAAAATAATATGGGATAAAAATGATTCATTTGAAGCATGTTGGATAAGTCTGACAACAAATTGCCATTTCAAATCACGATTTGGGGTTGCAGTCGCTGCCTCTGTTTCCACAAATTTCATAAAATGATAAATCTTTCAGGTCTGCTGGGAATGCTTATGTTGAAGGTGATGCTTTGAGTGTGAGTTACCTTCCTTGCTGGTGTAGCAGTCACAATAGAAGGATGTAGTTTACATGCTATTAAGTTCACAACCAAAAGTAAGGGTTTATTTCCAGAATCAGTGGAGCATGCCTTTCAAAACTGCTGTTCCATTGTTATACTTTAAGGCTGCTGATCTCAAATCCCTTTTCATTGATTATTCCACTAGAGCTATCAAAATCAACAACCCAATCCTTGCACATCCCTACCTCACTAGGCAAAGCCAAGAATCTAGAGGGTGTCCGAATAAAAATTAAGAATAGAGAATACTAAAACAAACCTACTGTGTTTGGACGAACAAGAAGCCCTTTGTCTTCAGCCCTGCACAACTAGCAAGAGGCACTTCATGAAACATGGTCATGCAGCTTTAATATTATATATGGTGAAACCTTGACTAGTGTATACCAGTTTTCAGTATTACATATTTGTCTATTATTAACCAAATCTCTTGGTTTCTGCTATAGAATCATGTAAAGACCAGGCCAACAAAATCCTATGAAGTAAGAGAAAGAAGAAACCCTACAACCTACAAATATATAGCTTGTAAACCATCACATAAACATTTCAGTGACCAAAGCTTTCTAAACTTGATATTGATGGACCAGTTCTAGAAAGAACAGCCCTCCAAAAATAGGCGTATGCCGCAAAGAGCGGCGAGCACACGGTATTCTTTAGTAAAAGGCGAAAGAATAGTTCGCTCTGTGCCCACCGCACGGCTCCGTGCTTTCATAGAAGCCATTTGGACATTATTTATAGAAGTCGATTGGGTTGCGCTTGCTTGTGTTCTACTGATGTGGGATTTTTCTCCATTGGTTTTTCTGACTCTCAAGGCAAGCCGTTCTCCATCAGTTCTCTAAATTTCTGCATCATAATCTCGTAAATTAGCTGTTTTTAATCCATCACTGTTCCATGTGTTTTACGTCTATACTGCATGACTGATTCCCCAAGTTAATGGTTCTGTAAGATATTCCTGCTTTACTGTGAGCTGAAAATGCATGTCGTGAAAACTCAATACCCACCAGAAAATCATTCTTGTATCCTACTCCTCAGGTTACTCATTCACAGTCATAGAGAATAGGAATGAACTTTTTTTTTTTTTACATTTTAACTTGGAATGTTTATTTCGGTGACACTTCTAGTTATTAGTACAATATGTTTCGTTTTACGCTTTAAATTTTTTTTTCAAATTTGCAACTATTCTTTCCAACAATATATAAAAAAATATGCATTATACATTTTATACTAAAAAATAATATTTAACGTTTATTAACTTAAAAGGGTAATAAGTTGTGATACAAATTTAGAATGCAAAATAATTAAAAGCAAACAAGTAAATTAAAACATAGAAAGACCCCATTCGACTGATACAAATTACTAGCTGAGAATGTTATACATGTGCCTTCTTTCCATAGAAGATATCATTAAGCACAGTCTTGGACGGCGACGATGCCTTGAGCAATTTCACAGCCTGACACACAAGCAAAACAAAAATTTGATATCTCAAAGTATAATATAGTTAAAAACAAAAAAAAGGTGTACGTAATTACCTCATCCATACGGATTTTGATCGTTTTCTCTTGGAGTGCCCCACCATCTTTGACAGAAAACCTGTTAAGCAGACTAGAAATAGTTGACAATGGCTTCACTATAAGACCATCCATAACCATATATGTAACCACCCTTAATCACATATCCTCCCTCTTTACCTTCATTTGATTAAGACAGGGAATTAAAACATGTTTTATGATCTATCTTAACAAGTTTCGCTTGGTTACTCATTGTACAACCTCACTGAGAACAAACAGCCTTCGGATCCTCTGCAATATACAATTGACAGCCATTATTGCTACACTTATAAAAACCTTGGTTTCTTGAATTGTTTGATGACTCAATTGTTAGGACCGTAAATAATATCTAATATAAAATTAGAATTGTAAACCAAGATTTATCATGCCAAATCATCAATAATAAATTAAGAACAAAACTAGATACAGAAGCATACCTGAATCTATGGGTTAATAGAAATTTTTCGGATCTTAGGGATTTGATCTTCCAAATTAGCACACAAGAAATCTTGAGAAGTTTAGATCTTTTCTAAAGATGAGATATTAGAAAAGTTATCTTGTATGTAATTTGGAGACCATAACCCTAATATATTTAACTTTGACACATTAGCTCTAATTTCTAATCAGCCCATCATCAATTAGAAATTAATTAGTTACTAGAGTATCTACACATGTTTGACCTATACTTTATTTAATAATTAAAACCCAATAAACCATAACCAAATTAGATCACTTTTAATTTGGGCTAACATATTATGATAGTAAATAATATGTAATTACCCTTATTTTATATGTGATGTCCATATTTTCCAACAATCTCCCACTTGGACCACATATATATATACTAATTACTCTATAATTATATGTCATTATATAACCTTATGAGCTCAAAATTTTACTATCATATCCAAAAGGTATTCCGAACAATCCCGTCCATTAATTATGTTAACATAGAACCAAGGCGACTTTCGTTACATATATCGTAACTAAATCCATCACTGATCACATATATCAACACAACCAAATGACATAGATCAAATATGGATGTGTAGTATGGAAATTACATGCAATATGATCTAAACATGTCTATTTCCAACTGGTTCTCCTTAAACCTTAGTGAGATCAAACATTACCAAAACTAGAGAGTTAATAAACCAAATAAACTTTATTTCTACAGAAAATAAACTTAATATCCGTAAACTGAAATACCTAGAAATGTTTCTATAACATAAAAGCATTTAAAAGTACAAACTCCCACTAAAACCAAATATCCTTAAATGATATTACACCCATATGAGCAATGTGCTCATGAAAAACCTTAGGTATAGTCCCTTAGTAAGCGGATCTGCAATTATGAAGTTTGTCCCAGTATGCTTTATAGAAACCTAACACTCTGAACTTTTACTTTAACAATTCCAAGAACTTTAAGTTTATGTACTTTGACTTTGATGTGCTCCGTTGTTATTGGAATAAATGATTATCAATTATTGTCACAATTTGCACCCTAGTGACAAAATTTTGCATTAATATTCCATCAAAATGAGAGTATATATACTTGACAATCTCTAACTTATCAGACCTCCGATATGTGTGTAACAGCTCGTTTTTGGGTCAAATCGGAATAGTAGTTTTTGGACCACGAATCCGAAGTAGAAATATTTATTTTAGTATTTCTTTAAGGCCTACAACATGATAGAATAATTGCGTGAAAATTTTGTTAAGAAAATTTATCGATTGAGTGCTCAATTTGACTAGAAGGACTAAATTGCAATATGTGCCAAATTGAGTTCCCTTCGCTAAATGTGTTTAATTATTATGAATTCTTAAATTAGAGGACTTTAAATGGTAATTAGACCATTATACTTTAGGATGGACAAAAATGGACATGGTTAGGTAAAATTTCAAAGTTTAAATGAAGGGCATTTTAGTAATCTAGTAAATAAAAACAAAACAAGTAAAAATAAAAGTGTCCATCTTCTCAAATTAGTCCCCCCATAGCCGAATTTGAAGAAGAAGATATCACTAGGGTTTTTTCTACCTTCAAACTCGATTGTAAGTCTGTTCTTGTCATGGTTTTCATGATTTTTATATTTTTGAGATCGTTGTAACTTGATTTAGCTATTTCAAGGACTAATTTGAAAGAAAGTTAAAGTATAAAATTTTACCCATGTTGAATGTGCTTGTATTTTGATGTTTGATGGTAGAAAATGTATGTTTGTTGTTTGTTAAATGACTTTTGTAAAGTGATTTTCGATAAAAACGTTAAATAGGGACTTATTTGTAAAAGTCTATAAAATGTGTAGAAAAGTGTGAATAAATGAAAAATGTGGGCTGTTATGAGTACAAAAAATAATCAACTAGGCTTGATATATAATGAAATTGAATGAAATTCATTTTACGAGCCTAGGGACTAAATTGTAAAATGTTAAAATGTTAGGGGCAAAAATGTAAATTTTGTCATAATGTGTTTTTGGACTGAATTGAATAATGTGATGATTAAATAAGTTAAATATGGTATTATAGATGAAGAAAAATGAATTTTGGGTCCAGATTGGGGGAAAACCAAAGTAATTGACGAATAAATCTCTTTGGCCGTTTTTGTAATAGAGGTAAGTTCGTATGTTAAATAAGCTTTATTATAATTGTATTTTAATTGCTTTAATACTTCATGAATTGTGTAAATGACTTTACAGACACGTTCAACGATGTTTTGGCAAGCGAGAAATCCCAATCGAACCTTAGGAATAGATTAGGATACAAGTGACATGTCACTAGGGTTTTATGTTTTGTGATCCAGGTGCTAGTCCTGTATGTCCTACCGGTGGCTGAGTATACTGGCATACGTTATGGTTACTTGACAGCTTGTGTGAGTAGCACCATGTAGCTACGTCTTAACTGACAGCTTGTGTGAGCAGGCCCGTTAATGGCTCGAGAGCGAGCATATATCTGATATGAGATAGAGGTAGCAATTGCTACATATGTGGCACCTTGTGTGTAAGGTTTTCCCGAGTATTCGATATTATTATTCTGAGTGGTTCATTGGGTATGACAAAGATAAGAATAAGTATGAAACCATTATGAATGGTACAGGTATGTGCACAAAACTTATGATTATTAAATTCGTGAAATGATGAACTTAAGGTAAGTTGTGATGGAATAAATTATGATCATGAGAATAAGGTAAAACACATTACCTTAAGTTATATTATTTGCATGTTAATGTATGGAAAGGCTAGCTTATTTCTTTCATATTAGCTTGTTATATTATTTGCATGTTAATGTATGGTAAGGCTAGCTTATTTCTTTCATATTAGCTTACTAAGCTATATAGCTTACTCCATTTTATTTTCCATGTTTTATAATGTCACCGAGCTAGCTCGGGTTAGAGATCGTCAGAGATTGCATCACACTATCAAACTGTTATTTTGGGTACCAATGATTTTAAACATTTTGAGAATATGGCATGTATAGGGACTTGGTCATTTGGTTATATGTGTTATCATGATTTGGCCAAATGTATTGGCCTGTAATAGTCATAGACTTGTTTTGGTATTTGGCCAAGTAACTTGGCTCATTTTGGTTGAATTGGTTGTAAGCTTATATATACATATATGCATGCACGTGCAATTATCTCTTGTGTGATGTGGTTTATAAATGCTTGGTAAATGGCTGAATGTGGCTTAATGGTTTTGTTGTTGAATGGTTAAGATTGGCTCATTAGTTTGCTAGCAAAACTAAGTAAAATCATGCATGTTATTGGTAGACATATTGGAACTTGTAGAATGTGAGTTTGGTATGATTCGGTTTGGCAAAATATGATGCTGTAAATATGTTGAGTGTGGATAATGAAATGACATGATTTGGCCTTATTTGTAGATGTTTTGGTTGCCTATATATGCCATGGTTGTGCTAATAAGATTGTGGGTGTTTATATGTAAATAATGGTGACAAATGGCTTGATAAATAGCCTTTATTTTGTCTACACAGGTAGACAGACGGGCGTGTGTCTAGGCCATGTGTGACACACGGCTTGCCCCATGGGCATGTGTTTCAGCCGTGTGTCCCCTGCACCTTAATTTTGAGAAACAAAATGCTCAGAATTGAGCACATGGGTAGAGACACGGATGTGTGTCTCAGCCGTGTGAGGGACACGGCCTCAAGCACAGATGTGTGTCCCGACTATGTGAAGTCTGCACTTATTTTATGAAAATTTAACTCCCCACACAGCCTAGCACACGGGCGTGTGACTTGGCCGTGTGACTTTAATTTGTTCATGCCTTGTAAAACAGAGAGTTATACAGGTTAGGGACATGGGCATGTGTGACCACACGGGCGTGTGACCCCTGTTCATAGCAAAAATTTTCTAAGTTTTGTAACAATTCCCTGAGTTATCAGTTTAGTTCTAAACCACTTCCAAAGCATGTTTTGGGCTTCGTAGGCTCGTATTAGGGACTTTATGATTGAATCAAATGGTTTTAATTTGGTAGGAATTTATGACTCGGAATTGTATGTGTGCTTGTGATGTAAGTCCGGTAATATCCTGTTTCGGTGTTGAATACGGGTAAGAGATGTTACAATGTGAGCATGTAATTGGTTATTCTATAAAGATACCTCATAACGCTCTTTCCTACTAACCAATGGTTCATATCAGGGTTGCTTAAATATCTGCCTAACATCCCAACAATGTACGCAATGTCCGGACGCATACATACTTGAGCATACATTAGACTCCCACTCTTGAGACGTAAGGAATCTTATGCATTTCCTTAATCTCAAAACCATTCTTGGGGTATTGGTTGAGATTTAACTTATTATTTACAAGTAGTATGCCATTAACATATAAAACCAAATATAGAACCTTACTCCCACTGAACTTGTGGTATATACAATTATCAATCAAATTCATCTCTAAACTGAATGAGATAACCATTTGGTAAAATTTGTAATATTATTGACGAGAAGTCTGCTTAAGCCCATAGATGAAGTTCTTTAATTTGAAAATCATTAACTTTGCATCATTAGACACAAGTTTTTCTAGTTGCATTATATAAATGTATGATCAATGTTACCATTGAGAAACCATTAACTTAATATTCATCTGATGCAGCATAAGGTCAAAATATTCCACTAAAGCCGTTATAATCCATTCTCTAGTTGACCCTTTTTAATGACATTCGTCCTTGAGGTTGTTGAGTTTGTTTTTCTAGAACAATTACCTTATCTTGAATAGAGAGTTGTTCAACATTGTCTTATTGAGGTTCTGGATTCACTTCTTGATCAATTATAGGTATGAAAACCAGAACATCATCAAAAGTGATAGCTGGAATTGAGTTAGAATTCAATTTCTCCTCAAAAGAAATGTCTCTAACTTTATTTCTCCCTCCAAACTCAACATTCTTAAAAAATGTTGCAGTTCTCGTCTTAAAAATATTCTTTATTATGAGATCATAAAACTCATAACCCTTAGATCGCTCAAAATAACCAGAAAGTAGTTGTTCACTATTTTAGAGTCCAATTTCTTTTCATGTGGCTTATAAGACCTTGCCTCAAGTGGACATCCCCAAATGTGAAAGTGTTTTAGACTAGGTTTTCAACTTGTCCAAAGCTCATAAGGTGCTTTTGCAACTGCTTTAATGGGTATTCTATTCAGAATGTAAGTTGTTGCTTTTAGAGGCACTTCCCAAATGAGCACCTTCACACTTATCATGTTTCAACCTTTCTTCCTTTTACACACAACAAGAAATGATCTCATTTAGAGTCCATTTCTCCTATTGACAGATGTAACCAATTTTAAATTGGTTAAGCTGTTTAGGAAGCGATACCAAAACCATAAGAAAAAGTAATTCCTCAGAAAGCTCGATCTTAAGTGCCTTAAGTCTTGAGACAAAATGAAACATCTCCATAATGTACTCCCCCATGTTTCCTTGACCCTTATACTTCACAGACATCAAAGAATTCAGAAATGATGTGATCTCAACCTTATTATTTTTAGCAAAACGTTTCTCAATTTCATCAAGGAAACACTTGGCCTAAGTAATCTTTTCAAATTTTGTGCCCCTAAAGGCTTCTAGAATGTTGTGTTTCATGAACATTAGACTCATGCAATTTGAATGATCCCACCCGCAAAATCCCTCTTAACATCAGGGTGCTTTCTGTAGTGAGAGGTGCAAGTTATTCTCCGCTTAGTGCAAAGTCTATGTCCATACAACCAAGCACTATAAGTAAGTGTCTTTTCCATTCCTTAAAATTAGTCACATTAAGCATAGGTATTGAATTTATATTAGCAGATATTGTAGCAGCAGAAGATGAACTAGCTAAATATAGAACAAAAATAAATAAAAACAAGCTCACATCAATATTCATAAGTAAACAATAAATTCAAGATAATGACTAATCTCATCTCAAGATATCAAACACAATATTAATATCAAGTCTTTGGAAAATAATATTAACAGTAAACGGTACTCTTGTTGCAGCAATCAAACATTGACAATAAATTATGTCAAACAATGAATTAATCTTTGGACTAACTTATTGTTCACATAAATTACATTATAATTGTCACACATTTATCACCACAAATGTCGTTAAAAATCTGCCAAATATTAACTTACCTTTGGGTCAATTAATAAACACATGAATCATAAAAACCTATAATTATCTTGATATTTTAAATAAACTAACCTACACAAAAGAGGTCACTTCGGCAACATTTTATTTCAACTAATCTATTTAAAATATTAGACATCCTTAATTAAAACCTAAAGCCAAAATCTGAATTTATTTGTTTCAAAATATCTATCTTAATCTTATCTTTCAATCAAATTAAAAGATAATTGTGTGTGTATATATATGTATTTATATACTTTTCCAAAACAACATGCATATATTATATATGTATATATAATAAAATATATATTAAAGAATTAAACCATTTTTTTAAACATCAAATTAAATTCCTTATACCAGTTAAAAATAATAATAAGACCTATGGCTTTCAAAGAAAGGGCACTAAAGTGACGAATAATAATAACATGATTTGCAAATATATATAACATATAGCAGCACAAATCATGAAGAAAGAAAACAAATTGAATCGCAAGAAAAAGATTAAAACACAAGTATATATTACACAAATATTCCAAACTCTATAATTGAATCCATCAATTCGAAAATCTCCCAAATTAAAAACAAATTAAAACAAAATCCTAAAATTTTAATATGAATTCAATATATTCAAGATCTTTAAAAAAAATACTTCAATATAAACCTTCAAATATCAACATATATATATCCGAAATATAAAACCCATGAAATTTTCATGAATCAATCATTCAAGGGAAGAACCTTAATCAATTCTCAATGATTCGAAATGACGAGGCTTGGATGCCACTTATTAGTATCGTAAATTAAGATATGATATAAAACTTAATAAATCATAAATCATGATCTTTCATGTCAAATCATCAATAACAAAACAATAATAAAACTAGATACGGAATCGTACCTAGACTTACAAACATAATCATATCTTCACATCATAAGCAATAAATCATAACATGACTAGCTAGACTTACAAGCCATAATCAATATGAGCTACATCTCATGGTCATATACAATAGCTCAAAATGGGCCAATACATTTGGCCAAATCATAATAACACATGTCATAGAACTAGGTCCCCATACATGCCACTCACTTGATAATTCTAACACATGTAACAATATTCCAAAGGTATTGGCTTGATAGTGTGATGCTACCTCCGAAAATCTCCAACCCCGAGCTGACTTGACAACACTAAAAGAAATAGAAATGAGGGAGTCAGCTTTATGCTTAGTAAGCTCACATGAAAAATAATAAGAAATGTATTAACATGCTATTTTCAAATTCTTTCTATTTATTCAAAGTCCATTCAAGTTGTTTTCTCGAGTTATAGTGATTAAATTATTTATATCTAGAGCTACAGAACTACAA
This sequence comes from Gossypium hirsutum, assembly GCF_007990345.1. Lineage (NCBI taxonomy): Eukaryota > Viridiplantae > Streptophyta > Magnoliopsida > Malvales > Malvaceae > Gossypium > Gossypium hirsutum. The sequence goes on along the minus strand of NC_053426.1, from coordinate 45,757,177 downwards.
ATTAAGATCCGTTAATTTTACTTGAAACTAGACTGACATATCTTCTTACCATAAAATTTTTAGAATTTTTGGTCCAGCAAATAAGTACAGTTTATTCTTTAAAATTACCCTTATTTCGCTGTTAGACAGTTCCGACCTCTCTTCACTACAAATTAATTATCTCATAGTATGGGACTCGAATGATGCTCCCATCTATTTTCTATTGAAAATATACTCATTAATGACTTAGTAATCAGAATTCTAACCCATAATTATTTTTGTAAAATTTCTAGTGATTTTCCCAAGTCAGAACAGGGGATTCTGAACTCATTCTGACTCTCTCTCACAAGAATTCGTATATCTTATAATATTAAATTATTTTGCTTATACCATTTATTCTACATGAAACTAGACTCAATAATCTTTAATTTCATATTTAAATCAGCCTTTAATTTGACTGCCACAATTTTTAGGGGATTTTCAAAATCGGACTATTGCTATTGTCCAAACAGTTTTAGAGCAACAAAATGATAATGATCACAAGATTGCCATAAAAATTATTCTCATATGTATCACTCATTTATTTGCATTCTTACCCCAAGTCCATTTCATTTCCCATGTCCAACGCATGTTTGTGGGTTTCGAGTACGTACCTGTGCAATCTATTAGCACCACCACTCGTCCAAACGTGACAATCATATTCATCATATTAGTATCTTTAACATAAATAAGTTTATCATGGAAAAAACCCTTTTTATTTATTTCTCATATTAATCCCGTTGAATTTTCTCAAAAATTTCGATGGATATCCCATGTACTGTCAAATCGTACAAGTGATCATTTCAAGTACGCACTCCCGCGAACCTCGCATCTTACGGCAGGATTACCAGTCCAGGCTAAATCCCCCGTAGTATAAACTCATAAAGTAAATGTCAGGATTACTAGTCCAGGCTAAATCCCCTGTAACGATAATTACTCTCATGAGCTCGGATCTAAATTACCAGTCCAGGTTAAATTTAGACCCTAATCGGATTACCCGTCCAGGCTAAATCCATATCGCACACATATTCTTCAGGAGGCTAGATCACTTTACAAGTTCATGTCCATCAATTCGTATTTTCCCTTTCTAAAAAGCACACTCCTGCGAACCTCTTTTCTTACAGCAGGATTACCAGTCCAGGCTAAATCCCCTGTAATATAAACTCATAGAGTATTGTCAAGATTACTAGTCCAGGCTAAATCCCCTACAACAACATATACTCAAATGAGATCAGATCTAAATTACCCGGCCAGGCTAAATCCAGAACCTAATTCGGATTACCCGTCCGGGCTAAATCCATTCACACATATGCTTCGGGAGGGCTATATAGGGATTGGATCACCTGTCCGGGCTAGATCTTTTTTACCATCAATTCCTTTTCAAGAATCCATCGAATATTCTATTTCATTCAACCGAGATTTTTCTTCCTCTTATTATCAATCATGTCAATGTTTCATAAATTTTCATACATTGAGCATTCAAATTATATCCTTGTCAAAAGCATACATTTATCATATAATCATCATTTGAGCAATTAACGTACCTCACACATTGTATTTACTTACAAATGGACTTACCTTCCTTTTTCACTCTTTCACAAGTTATCCAATTTAGTAAAATATCATGTTATATCAAATTCTCAATATCTTCAGCTATTATATAGTAAGGCATCAATGATTGAACCATCAAACATTTCATGTGCTACTAGACATATATCATTGTTCTCACAAATTTTATTTACCATTTTTCATCACTTTTCAATATATATTAAATCATGTCATTCGTGCAATACTAATATAGAATTTTCAATTCAAATATAGCATTGCAATATTATTGACACACGAACTTACCTCGGCACCAAAATAGCAAAAAGGAACCTAACTGTCGATTTTTCCATTTTTCACCCGATCTAGGTCCATTCCTTATTTTTATTGATCTATAATATCACATTTAGTCTAATTATGAGTCACATTATTTAATGTGATCCAAAAATCATATTCTAAAAATTACATTTTTGCCCCTAAAC